>NC_089597.1:10091044-10300155 GCF_019320115.1 Miscanthus floridulus
CTCTGTTGTTTGGTGAGGCTCACCGGTTCTTTGTGCCACGCTATCAATGATTAGGTTTTTTGGTTACCTACGGTCCCTATCGTAGTCCCTTCTCTCTTTTGTTGTGTTATTTTTTCTGTTGTGAGCTGATTGCAATTCCATGATATCCATGTAATGTACTGGTGTGTCGGCATTGCTACTGGATAGGAACCCTTTCCCTTTTTGCTCGTTTTGTCTTCGGCTCCGTCTTGGGTTTGATAAATCATGGAATGGTAGCAGTATTATTTTTCACCCCTCTCATGCTAATTTATTTTTTTGTTTTGGTTGCCCTTTTTATGTTTAAAGGACATAGTTATTTCAGAGTGAGTGCATGTGCATAGTTGTAGAGTGTTGTTGCCTATAACATCTATCCATTGTTAGGTGACCATTTTAGCTATGGTCATAGTTTCCCTTCTTAGAGTTTGCTAAGATGTATATTCAGAAGACATTGTTTTAATAGGGTTTTGCTCTAATGTGATATGTGTGGTTTGTTTTATGTGCCTCCATGGAATATTAGTTTTCTATATTAGGGTCATTGTTCTTGTGGTAGTTTTTGTTGTGGTTCTTTGATCCTTTGTGATGATTGTTTACTTATGTAGTCGTTATATCCTAAGTGGTCCTACGTATAAGAGTCATTAGTGTTGTTGGACCCTAATGTTGGATTATAGGAATCTCACCACGGAAAGCAGATGCATGAACCCTACCACCACTATGTCCATGTTATTCTGTGTGGCTGTACCACAAGGTTGGACTGAGCTCCCAACTGTGTTACTCCGGTCAATTATTATGCTCCTGAGTTGCACCCGTGACCTTCTTGCCTTCATAGCCACCCGCCCCAGTTGGCGTGCAACCTTCTTGATAGCTAAACCCACCTTATTGAAGCCTTCCCACCTCTCATCCTTCAAAGTTGTGCTCATTTAAGTAGTAATATAATGGCCAAGTTCATCACACATGGCAATTGATGGACCCAGTCAATCCAACCATTAGATTTCATCGCCAAATCCCTCGAGCATATGAACATGGAATTTGTAGGGTTTTCTTATGGCCATGCCATCTTTGCCTCTATCGACACTAGTAGCATCACTATTGTGGATGTGTTCACTGGCGCCAGCGTTTCGCCTCCACTATGTCAATCGTTGTTTTCCATGGCTAGCCGGTATGGTTATTACAATGATTAAATTTACTTCGTCGTCACCGCTGCAATGTATCACCCAATGCATGCCTCTTTGTCAGCATCTTTTATGGCCTATTTGTTTGGTGAATTGAAAGTGATGCTTGGCAAAAGCGCATCTACACATCATATCATCAACAACTACCCATTAAACAGATTGTGACATTCAAAGGCCAAACCATAGGCATGGGTATTGGTGAGAGACTCTACGGGGTACACTAGGATGCACAACAACTTGGCATCATTGTCGAAGAACTACCTATACGGGTGAATGTTGGTTTTGGTGGGTATAAGTATGGCAGCACATGGCTGGCAGTTTACAAAGACAAACTTGTCTTGTTTGCTAGATTTCTTCACACACATACACACACACACAAAACGCACACGCATGCACACAACACACATGCACATGCACACGCGCATACACACACATGCGTGCACTCACACAAACGGTCAACTATACAAGGAAAAAGCTTACTCTCGGCCATATGTGTTGCCTGTTTGTCGAATGAATCAATATAGATTGTTTTTGTTTCCTCATCTTTGATTTTCTTTTTTTGAGGTAGTTGGCGTTCATACGGTGGTGGTAGGTCGCTGTCATGCTACCATAGCCGGTGTCTTTCAGTGATTTCTCTTTTTGCATTTTGCTATTGTAGGACATGTGGTTCATGGTATTCTCGGTCTTCCACCTTTCCTTTTATTGCGAGTTTTTTTATCTCCACTATTCTATATATCATTCTCTTTTCCTCATAGCTCCCACTTGCCTCTATTGTCTGGTGAGGCTCACTGGTTCTTTGTGCCATGCTATCAATGATTTGGTTTTTTATTACCTACGGTCCCTATCGTAGTCGCTTCTCTGTTGTGTTCTTCTTACAGTTGCGAGCTGATTGCAATTCCATGATATCCATGTAATGTACTGGTGTGTCGGCATTGCTACTGGATAGGAACCCTTTCCCTTTTTGCTCGTTTTGTCTTCGGCTCCGTCTTGGGTTTGATAAATCATGGAATGGTAGCAGTATTATTTTTCACCCCTCTCATGCTAATTTATTTTTTTGTTTTGGTTGCCCTTTTTATGTTTAAAGGACATAGTTATTTCAGAGTGAGTGCATGTGCATAGTTGTAGAGTGTTGTTGCCTATAACATCTATCCATTGTTAGGTGACCATTTTAGCTATGGTCATAGTTTCCCTTCTTAGAGTTTGCTAAGATGTATATTCAGAAGACATTGTTTTAATAGGGTTTTGCTCTAATGTGATATGTGTGGTTTGTTTTATGTGCCTCCATGGAATATTAGTTTTCTATATTAGGGTCATTGTTCTTGTGGTAGTTTTTGTTGTGGTTCTTTGATCCTTTGTGATGATTGTTTACTTATGTAGTCGTTATATCCTAAGTGGTCCTACGTATAAGAGTCATTAGTGTTGTTGGACCCTAATGTTGGATTATAAGAATCTCACCACGGAAAGCAGATGCATGAACCCTGCCACCACTATGTCCATGATATTCTGTGTGGCTGTACCACAAGGTTGGGCTGAGCTCCCAACTGTGTTACTCCGGTCAATTATTATGCTCCTGAGTTGCACCCGTGACCTTCTTGCCTTCATAGCCACCCGCCCCAGTTGGCGTGCAACCTTCTTGATAGCTAAACCCACCTTATTGAAGCCTTCCCACCTCTCATCCTTCAAAGTTGTGCTCATTTAAGTAGTAATATAATGGCCAAGTTCATCACACATGGCAATTGATGGACCCAGTCAATCCAACCATCAGATTTCATCGCCAAATCCCCCGAGCATATGAACATGGAATTTGTAGGGTTTTCTTATGGCCATGCCATCTTTGCCTCTATCGACACTAGTAGCATCACTATTGTCGATGTGTTCACTGGCGCCAGCATTTTGCCTCCACTTTGTCCATCCTTATTTTCCATGGCTAGCCGGTATGGTTATTACAATGATTAAATTTACTTCATCATCACTGCTGCAATGTATCACTCAATGCATGCCTCTTTGTCAGCATCATTTATGGCCTATTTGTTTGGTGAATTGAAAGTGATGCTTGGCAAAAGCGCATCTACACGTCATACCATCAGTAACTACCCATTAAACAGATTGTGACATTCAAAGGCCAAATCATAGGCATGGGTATTGGTGAGTGACTCTACGGGGTGCACTAGGATGCACAACAACTTGGCATCATTGTCGAAGAACTACCTATATGGGTGAATGTTGGTTTTGGTGGGTATAAGTATGGCAGCACATGGCTGGCAGTTTACAAAGATAAACTTGTCTTGTTTGCTAGATTTCTTCACACACACACACAAAACGCACACGCACACACACGCACATGCACACGCGCATACACACACTTGCGTGCACTCGCACAAATGGGCAACTATACAAGGAAAAAGCTTACTCTCGGTCATATGTGTTGCCTGTTTGTCAAATGAATCAATATAGATTGTTTTTGTTTCCTCGTCTTCGATTTTCTTTTTTTGAGGTGGTTGGCATTCGTACGGAGGTGGTAGGTCGCTGTCGTGCTACCATAGCCGATGTCTTTCGGTGATTTCTCTTTTTGCATTTTGCTGTTGTAGGACATGTGGTTCACGGTATTCTTGGTCTTCCACCTTTCCTTTTATCGTGAGTTTTTTTATCTCCACTATTCTATATATCATTCTCTTTTCCTCATAGCTCCCACTTGCCTCTGTTGTCTGGTGAGGCTCACTGGTTCTTTGTGCCACACTATCAATGATTTGGTTTTTTGTTACCTATGGTCCCTATCGTAGTCCCTTCTCTGTTGTGTTCTTTTTTTTGTTGTGAGCTCATTGCAATTCCTTGAATCGAACTTCCATTTGATGAGATCCTAACATATGGGTATGTTAAGCCTCGAGTCCAATGGTTTCTGAATGAAGAAGACCCCCTGACTGACCCCTCAAGGATCGCCCGGAGGCTCGGGGGCTATACCCATTAGGCACGCTCACGCGCACCCTCTGAGGGGAAACCTAGCCGAGCCTAACTCCACCGCGACCTCCGCCTTAGGCTTGGGGCTTGCTCAAGCCCCTAGACTCCCAATCTATGCCTACACTCCGGTCCGGCCCTTGGCTCCTGCCCGGCAAACGATGTCAGCCAAGGCCTAAGCATAAGAAGACAAGCCCCGAGCTATCGAGGCTCGGTGGCTCCTCGGCACTGCCCCTCAGGCATGGCATTCCCGGCCACTTTCCTGACAAGGTCACGAATGGGGCATGACACAAGAAGACAAACCTTCCCAGCAGCCTCAAGAGGCTCAGGGGCTCTTGGGCCCGCGCGTCAGCCCCTGGAGCCAACCTCCTTCACCGCCAAGAAGACTCTAGAAGGTCCACCCAGGGAAGGTCGGTCCAAGCCGACATAGCCTGACACACAGAGTGTTAGAACAGAGCAGCTAGACGACGCCCAAGGCTTCTTCGGCTCCATGACACCGCCACAGTCCACAGCGTGTCGCTGCAAGGCCTTCCTAGACTCCGGTGCATGTAGACCATAGACTAGCTCCCCCAAACCGCCATATACCTGACCTATCTCGTTATATAAGGGATAAGGTTGGACCATGGAAGGGGGATGATCACCAGAACTCAGATCATTCCATTCCATTCCTTGGCCTCTGTTCAGCACTGAGAGCAAGGCAACCCGAGAGGGGCATCGAGAGTTCCTCCACCGCATCTCGTCGTCTTCCTCCTCTTCGACGAGGGGAAGGCTCCACTGGTGGTGATGCATCCTTAGGATTAGCACCGAGCCAAACCCTGACTAAATCTCTCTACAACCCTATTGTAACCCCCTGATTTTGGGTGCTTTTGAGTATAAAGATCATCAGTTGTTTTACGTAGGGCACTGATTGGCCCAAACTAGGATAAACCATTGCATCCTCTCTGTGATTCTTGTGTTCTTGAGTCCACCTGAGCCACCGGAGACCCATACTCTGACACTGACTCGAATAGCATGCTTGCCGCGGTTCCGACCCTGTGACAGCTGGTGCACCAGGTAGGGGGTAGCGTCAAGTGTGATTCTGGCTCTTCGGTGGCTGGAGCCACCCGCCTCGTCACCGGAGCAAGCGGCACCGCCCCAGATGGCGATGTCCGCTTCCCCAGTGATTTCTCCGTCATGGCTGGCGCCTTTGCTCTAGGCCAGGTTCTCAACTTTAGGAGCTTGGCCTACGTCGTCGACTTCTATGATGCGCTTCGTCCACTCCACGGGGCTGCACCAGCAGGCACCGAGCCCCAATGTCGCCCACTCTGCTAGGACTTCCAGGAGCAGATCTTGAGATCTTAGCTCGACTGATCCGGCATGGTTTGAGCCCGAACCCCACCGTGTCAGACCGTCGCCAGATATTCTACATGCTGGCCAACATCCACCACCACATCGCCACCAGTGAGGTGCTCCCACCATCTGATCGCTTCTGGTACTACCTCCTAGACTTGCCTTTTGGGATCCAGAACACAGCGGTATCCTTCTAGATGGAGCTAGAGCACCTCATCAGTCACGAGGTGTCATGAAGCACCATCCTCTTCGGCGCAGCGGGCACCGATGTCCCATCGCTATGTGCCTTCCTCAAGATCCTTTCAGAGAATAACTCAGAGTATGACTCCGATGACATGGACTACCATGCCCCTCTGCACATGTGCTACCACATTGATGGCGAGGTTCTGCTTGAGGAGGCGCCCAAGCTCACACCGCCGGACCAGAGTCCCCACAGCCACGTGGCCTACCTTCAGGAGAAGGCGAACCACTTGCGAGCTCGACAGGTGGACTTGGAGGATGCCGAGGCAGAGCTCGAGCGCCAAAGGTAGGACTTTGCATGGCAGCAAACCACACAACCTCTCATTGATGATGACAACGCCCGCACGGGGGTTCCTAGTGGCCTTTGCTTCCCCCACGCAACGTACAACATCGTGGCCGCCGCCTATCGCCTGGAAGACATCTCTGACACACCGGACCCAAAGACCAACGAGCGGCTGAATGAGGCGAAGTAGATCCTCCGCGTCGCCCTCGAGCTATAGGCCAAGAGCTCGGCATCCCGGCGTCGTGCTATGCTCTCCCAGCCATCCCAGATGATGGCTACTCCCAATGGGGACCGCTCCGATGCTCGAGCCCCACAGGTAGGGGGAAGCAGTGGCGACACCTCCAGCAACAGCTCTGACCAGCCATGAACTTGGGGCGCCAAGCCCTAGCAAGAGCAAAGGCACGACCTTTCTCCTTGGCCTCCCCCCATGCACCACCAGATCGACAATGACCGCGACATCCGTGACACCATCGAGGCTAGGCGCCATGCTCAGGCATAGTCCTATACCCCTGAGCGGCGAGGCGGGGGCACCACCCTAGATCACTTTGACCCCCCACCATTCGGGGAGGCGATCTGGGCAGCTCCCTACCCCAGGTGTTTCTAGCCACCGATGCACATCTCCAAGTATGATAGCAAGACCAACCCAGATCACTGGCTAGAGGACTACCGCCTCACCATGGAGGCTGAGGCATCAGACGATGACTTCGCCATAGAGGCAAGACGAGACCCACGGGAGTACATTCAGTGTTTCTCCAAGAAGCGCAATGAGCTACCCAACATCACTGACGCCGACATCATCAACACCTTCACCTATGGCATGACCTCTGAGGCGCTCGTCCACGCACTCAACCACGAGACCCTACGCATGATGTGGGAGCTCCTGGACGTCGCCACCTAGTACGCCACCGGCGAGGAGGCGGTCTAGGCCAACTTCAGCGGCAAGGCCAAGGCCACTGGTCATCTCAGTGGAGGCGATGGCGGTGATGACCTCGCCTCGTCCTAGCAATGCTGCTATAGGAGGAACAAGGACTAGAAGCGCCACGGGGAGGAGATGGTGGCCGCAGCCAACTGTGCTACCATACCTTAGCCCCACGGGTGAGGCGCACGCCCAAAATACTTCAAGAAGGCACTCGAGGCCCCCTGCCCGTTCCACTAGGGGCAAGCAAAGCACCTCCCCAAAGACTACGCCACCATGAAGGGCTACATCCATAGTACCCTTGGCCAATAGGGCAAGGCCTAGAAGCCTACTCTAAAGACCGGTGACCCAGCGGGAGGTGCCTAAGAGGAAGACAACGAGTTCCTAGAGGCCGAGCGCTGCCTCATGATCTTTGGGGGCTCCTAGGCCTACGAATCTCGCTAGCAGCGCCACATCACCGAGCAGGAGGTGAACGCCATCTACACCCTCATCGCTCTAATGCGGCTCCAATGGTCCCTGATGGCCATCACCTTCGACCAGGAAGACCACCCCAATAGTGTCCCTCATCTGAGACGCTACCCGCTCGTGGTCAGCATGATCATGGGCACCACACGCCTCACCAAGATGCTGATGGACGGGGGCAGCAGCCTCAACATACTCTACGCCAGCACCCTCAACAAGATGGGCATCTCCCGTAGCAACCTGTGCCCTAGCAGGCCACCGTTCTACGGGATCGTGCCAGCGAAGGAAGCCATGTCCCTCAGATGCATTCGGCTCAACGTCACCTTCGGCCAACCAAACAACTTCCACAAGAAGCCACTCACCTTCGAGGTGGCTGACTTCCTCGACGTTTACCACGCCCTCCTCGATCGACCGTGCTTCACCAAGTTCATGGCCGTCCCCAACTACACCTACCTAAAGCTCAAGATGCCTGGCCTGAAGGGGATCATCACCATCGAGGGTAGTTTCGAGTAAGCCTACTACTGCAAGCAAGACTATGACGCCCAAGCCACTGCACTCATCGACCCCTGTGATCCCGACGGCTCTGGCCACGATGTAGGAAGGGTGTCGGTGGAGGAAGCAGCCAAGGCAGTAGCGGTGCTCGATCGACCGAGCATCAGCAAGGCGGACAAGGGCATAGGCGGCAGTGGTGGCCCGGCTGGCTCCTCCATCCAGGCGCTTAGCCCCCCAGAAGGGGTTGACCTGATTGAGGTGAGTTCTGACCTTTCCCCATAAGGGAAGGCCCATGCCGAGCCATCCGCCCAGAAGCGCCGTCTTCCGAGCCATGGCCCGCCTACCGACCTCCTTCGCTGGCCTACCTCTCCAACAACAAAAACCAAGATAAGTCTTGTCCTTTCGACCCTCTTGCTTCTCTTATCTCTATAATTGTCTCCTTTATCCTGAGCTACCCTAGCGATAGCTCGACTGCACCAGAGGATCGACTGAGCTAACCATCTGGTGACCTTTCTGAAGGAGAACTACCGCAGAAGGCCCCCGAGTGAGGCAGGAACAGGATGTATGGAGCGAGAGGACCGAGCGAGGGATTGGCAAGGCGCTAATGGATTGGCCTCGACCACCGTATTACTAGCTATGTCATCTTTCCCTTCTCTTGTGTCCATTTTGTTTTCTTTGCAGGTACCTACCTATCTCCCGATCCTTCATCGGATTGGGCCAGTCCACCGCATGACGGTCCGCGGGGCCCCCCATAAGGGGCATCATCGAGGGTTCTAAGGCTAGCCCACTGGGCTTCAAGGCTGCCCGAAGCACCTAAAGTGTGAGGAAAGTTTGGGAGATGAGCCCACGTGGCTGTAGCCAGGGCGCCCAGGAGCGTCCCAACCGTCTGGACAAACGATGTCCAAGTACTGACTAAGAGCTGCTCGTGGTGACCCAACAAGGGAGATAGCGAGCCCCCAAACACCGATAGACAGGCTCAGGAACTATACGAGTGGCTCGGTCAGGAAGCCGAGGATCTCCCCTCTGGGGGACATGACCGGGGCACAGAACAACCGTAAACCTAGGATTCTCATGGACTTACCCGCTAGCAGCATGGGCACAACGATCTTGGCCACCGAGGACATTGTCGTAATAGCCCATCCCAATGAGGGACCAAGCCTCTGAGTACGACACAAGAGCAAATGGGATTACAAACGAAAGTAATTTCATTTCATTAATTGGGAACGACCCGATTACAATATACGACGGCAAGACCCGCTTTAACCTAGCACGGGGTCAGCACCACAACCCCGCGATGATCTCCTCTCCTCCTCAGAGGGGGAGGAGAGCCCCTGTAGCAAAGGCCAGACTGTCGAGCCGGGAAGGGCCGATCTCCCTAGAACTTCTTCAGGTGCAAGCGCGGGGAGGCCCGCAAAGGACAAGGCAGCGAGACCCCACCCTAACCCCCTCCACCGGGCCCACACCACTAGGGTCCTAGGCCAAGGACCCCCGGGGGTTTGGTTGGCCTCGTCGTAGATGAAGATCAAAGAAAATCGGCGGCCACCCACACTACATGAAGCGGGATTCGCGCAGCGCTGTGAAGTATCTCCCGCCACCTCATGTAGTTGTGGTGGTCACCTCACTAGAGTCCTTCCACCCTCAAATAAGCAATCGCCTGGTGGACCAAGATAGGCTCACTCGGAGGGAAGCGTCGCACTTTATCATCGCCATCGCCACCGAAGAAGTTGGATGTGAGAAGAAGAGAAGGGGCTAGAGGAAGGGATTGAAGATGTTGTGTCCTCAAGGGCTCCCCTTTATAGCCTAGACGATGCGCTATGAGTGGCTCTGAGCCCTCTGATTAGCCATCAATGGCCTGAAGGGGCCTTGGGGAACCCGCCGGGCGTCTCCTCGATCCCCGCAGCATGCCCCTAGGCGGTTGCGTAATGACGGCCATGCAGTAAAGTCGGAGTTAGGGAACCGTTGACAACGAGTCAAGTCCCTACTCCACTTTCCACCACGCGTGCTGCCCACTCCATGCATGCCTCCTCGCGGGACTTTAGAGAATCTGACTCCCTCGGGCCCACCGACTACCATCGATGTCCTGGATCCACGTGCTCGAAGTGCTGTGGCTCCCCCTCTGCTAGATCAGCTCCACGTGGCCCCGACGTCCTATCTCCCAGATGAAGTGGGATGGCACGAGGGTGCATGCCTTAACTCCTCCACCAGGCACGACGGCCCAGACGCCATCAACCGCCTACGCAAGACATCAGCGAAAAGGATGTGCCCAGAAGCCTTCCGCTAGTAGGGAGGCCCCACAATGGCCTCGGGGGCTGCGCTAGCTCTCCAGACAGAGCAACCTGACCCCCCCCCCCTCGAACGACAGGCGCTCGGGTGGATCATCCCCAAAACCAACCAACTCCCTAGAGTTGGGTCGGAAGCCGCTGAGCAGTGGGCCCAACGAGGGCCTCTGTCCAAGGCTCGGCGTGCTCCCCTCACCCCGATCTATGGCCGTAGTAGGTCGGCCCTAGAAGGCCGGCTCAAGAGGATTAGGGCCTGCTACCGCAGCCCTCAGAAGGGCGTGGCACTCCAGATGATTAGTTGGCCCCGAGCCAGAGCCCAGATGCTCTTGATCACCCAACCCACAGTAGGCCTCGATCCTAAAGGAGGGTGCCCCTAGGCCTAAGGATGGTAACTCCCAGATGATTTCACTGAGCCCTCACTCCAGTCGAAGACCTGTGCGACATAGACTCACAAAGGGGTCAGCACCATCATCACCCGGCCTCGATAGCCGAGCAACACCCATCACATGGGAGAAGAAGGCCCCAAGCAGGGCACAACACCCTTGTCAGCAGAAGCCATCCCTACCAAGGAGGGTTCGATCACCAGAAGATCGAATTCAGCCCTTCGTCACCATCACGCGAGGTGAGGCCACGAAGGGCCCGGGGCTCCTGACGAGATCCTAACATATGGGTATGTTAAGCCTCGGGTCCAATGGTTACCAAACAAAAAAGACCTCCCGACCGACCCCTCCAGGATCGCCTGGGGGCTCAGGAGCTATACCCATCGGGTACGCTCGCACGCACCCTCTGAGGGGAAACATAGTTGAACCTGACTTCGCCGCGACCTCCGCTTGGGGCTCGGCCCCCGGACTCCTGATCTACGCCTAAACTCCGGTCCGCCCCTTGGCTCCTGCCCGGCAAACGACGCTAGCCAAGGTCCAGGCACAAGAAGACAAGCCCCGAGCTACCGAGGCTCGGGGGCTCCCCAGTGCTGCCCCTTGGGCATGGCATTGCTAGCCACTTTCCTAACAAGGTCACGCATGGGGCGTGACACAAGAAGACAAAGCTTCCCAGTGACCTCCAGAGGGTCCACCTGGGGCAAGCCGGTCCAAACCGACATAGCCTAACACACAGAGTGTCAAAATAGAGCAGCCGGACGACGCCCAAGGCTTCTTCGGCTCCACGACACTGCCACGGTCCACAGCGCATCGCTGTAAGGCCTTTCTAGACTCTGGCGCATGTAGACCATAGACTAGTTACCCCAAACCGCCATTTACCCGACCTATCTCGTTATATAAGGGATAAGGTCGGACCTCGATGGGGGGACGATCACCAGAACTCAGATCATTCTGTTCCATTCCTTGGCCTCTACTCAGCACCGAGAGCAAGGCAACCCGCAGAGGGGCACTGAGTGCTCCTCCACCGCATCCCCTCGTCTTCCTCCTTTCTGACGAGGGAAAGGCTCCACCCGCGGTGAGGCAACCTTAGGATTAGCACCGAGCTAACCCCCTGCCAAATCTCTCTACGACCCTGTTGTAACCCCTCGATTTTGGGTGCTTTTGAGTATAAGGATCATCAGTTGCTGGACGTTGGGCACCGATTGGCCCGAACCAGGATAAACCATTGCGTCCTCTCTGTGATTCTTGTGTTCTTGAGTCCACCCGAGCCACCGAAGACCCGTACTCTAACACCGACTCGAACAACATGCTTGCCACAGTTCTGACCCTGCGACACCATCTCTCACCGGGATTTATTCCCGTTAATAATCTGCAGCCTCTCTCGCGTGGAGCCACAAAGAGATTGCGACGCGCCCGTCGCCTATGGAGCCATGGGTGGTCCCGGTGATCTATACGGAGCCATGGATGGTCACGGTGATCTCTAGATGGATGCGATCTTCTGATCTGTGTGTAGTTGCAGGTCTAGTTTGCACACGTGTGGTGTGTGTGGGGTGTGCGTGTGTAGTGTGGACGTGTGTCCTTGTATGAACGGATACTACAACTGTACCTGAGAGGTTTTAAAAAACACGCACATGCACGCGCACAAACGGGTTACTGTCCTAGGAAAAAGCTTACTCTTGACTATTTCTCATGTGGTTGCTCCACATGCCTTTGAACTTAGTGTTAGAGATCCTAAGACAACTTATTATCTTGAAAAAAAGGCCAGTTATTATTTTTAATGTAGCATTCACACACACACAACGCATACGCCCCCGCGTGCACACACAACACACATGCACATGCACACGCACATACACACATGCGTGCACGCGCACACATGGGCTACTGTACTAGGAAAAAGCTTACTCTCCACTATTTCTCATGTGGTCACTCCACATGCCTTTGAATTTAGTGTTGAGATCCAAAGACAACTTACTATCTTGAAAAAAATGAGGCCAATTATTATTTCTTAATGTAGCTTTAGACCAGCTTAGGCAACCATTCCAGGCCTGAAATGAATTACACTTGTTGTTAACCCTACCAAACTATGACTTTGGCTATTGAGCTCAAGATGGAAATTTGCATATAAACTTGATCAATTAAGTATTAGTATACTCTTCTATTACTAACAACACTTGATTGGTTGTGAACAAAATACAAGAAAAACATTAAGTGCATGATTGTATGGTATAGAGGTGCTTATAAGAATGTAGCAATCATCATCATATTTTTCAATATGATGCTTATACACATGTACACCCATATGGACATGTGCTATTTGTGTAAAATGTTGAGTTCCATAAAATTGTGAGTACTCGTGTTAGGTCCAGGACAGCTAGTGGACATGTCTCATTCTAAACTAATCTGTTCACAAGTTTTAAGCTATGTAGGGAGGAACTGCACAAGGTGTTGTCCTAGTGATCGACATGCTACATCATTTTGAATTAAGGAGAATTAATTGGTCTGCAGCTAAACAATTAATTTCAATGCTCAGTTCTCTAAGCATTGGAGTTAGTACGGTGCTCTTTAGAGCAAGGTCAATAATAGAGCCAAGTACTTTGCTATAAGCCAAGTTATAAAAGTTAAACTATACAATAGTTAGCTTTCTATTTATCTACAAAATTTCTTTATTATTATATGTCTTCATTCTCTTTCCTATTCCTCCTCACATACATCTCTACTAGGACTCACTACTGCCTATGGTTATGTGTCTAGTTTGTTGCTTATATGAGAGCCAAGCTATCTTCTCTCTCATTTCTTATCTCTTCCACATCAGCAAAAATATTAATTAGCTCGGTTATAGGTCAAATTGTTGTACTTGCTCTTAGGGTCTACGCCCTGGTGACACACTGTCTCTGATGTAGGGGAGATATATAGTGCACTGTGCACATGTCTATGTGCCTCATGTATATGCAGAGTATCGTGGATGGAGATGGGTGCACGTCTCCATGGGCAAGGCTGGACAAAAAACCGTTAACTTGGCTCGTTGAACTTGTTTTTCTTTTAATTAAAATATAAATGAGTTCATTTTGAATGACTTTGGACTTTCACTCTGCACGTTAAGCTCAGTTTAAATCAGATCACAAACAATCAGGAAACTATAATAAATAAATTATTATATCATTTAAAAAAACACTTCAAAAATAATATAGTTATCTCGTTATAATCGTCCCCTTGCAAATCACGAAGGCAGACGACGTCATCGTCGCCCATGGCCTGGGCGTTGTGATGCAAATTCATGGAGCTCTATATTGCTACCTTGAACAACCATGCACAAAGAGGAGACTTGAAATTTGACTTATTCCATCCAACAGGAAGCTAGAAAACCTTGTTTGCTACAGCCTACAGCTACTCTGCTGCCTGCCACTCTGCCAGTAGCAGCAGCGGGCCGAGGACACGGCGAAGCCACACGACCACCGCGCTCATCACTTGGCGCCGGTGCCGGCGTCGGCCACGTCCACGGTGCCCATGTCGGGCCTCTCGACGTCCTCCATGTCCTCCTCGCGGACGAACACCGCCTGGTCCAGCACCGACGGAGACGTGGACCCGGTATGCCTGTTGCCGTTGCCGTTCCCGTCGCCGGACGCCTCGTCAGCAGGGACGAAGACGCCCGTCTCTTGGTCGGGCACCCACGCGTCGTCGGCGCTGGCGGCGCCGTCGCCCACGCCGCCCAGCGCTTCGGCCGCGTCGGCCGTGACCAGCGTCGCGGAGCGGCCCCCCTGGACCACCTCCACGTTCTTGCGGTTCAGCGCCGCCTCCACCTGCGCCGCGGTGGCGGCCGTCGCGTCGGCATCGGCGTCGGCGTGGCCCTCCCGCTCCCGCTCGGCAGTGCTGTGGGAAAAGCTCTGCACTGCTCCTCCGCGCCTGCAAAAAATCGACGCCGGCATGTCGGTCAGGGTCGTATGCATGCAGTGCTGCCTTGCCTGCCACTGGCAAGGTTGCGATTGCGAAGATGCAAGATCCGGGCCGAAAACAAAAGAAAGAGCGGCAGCCTGTGTGCTAATCGAAATGCCTCCCTCCATGGATCCGCCAACCTGAATAGATCCGCGGAGCAGAGGTGGCTGTTAATTACCTGCAGCAGGAGCCGGAGGAGAGAACGGCGAGCCCAGCATGCGCGGCCACACGGCGGCCGGCGACAGCGGCGACGAGAGCTCTCGTGGCCATGGACAAGCAGCTGCTGTGTACGCACGGAACACAGACTTTTGATCGGCAGAGGAACGGACCGGGGAGCACGGAAGAGCTGTCCGTACAGTCCTTTTAACTTTCAATCCTGCTCTGCTCTCGATGGATCCTTTGTTTTGTTTCTGCTCTCGATGCTGCGTGCGGGTGGCGACGTGTGCAGACTGCAGCGGGTGGTGGGCAATGGCGTGGCAACACGGTGGGGAACCAGGGCCCGGGCGCGGCAGTTTTATAGGGCGCGGCCCGGGCGGCGGCGGCGCAGCCGCGCAGGCGTGTGCTGCTCTGCTCGGTCGGTGCAAGAAACAGAGAGGGGCGAGGGAAGGAGGCCGGCTACGGCTGCCTAGGCGACGCCCACGCGGCGCCGCTGGCTGCGTGCCACCGCCCACCGCCCACCCGCTCTCTGCAAATCAAGTCAGCGAATCTGCGCTGCTTTATATCTCTCTACCCGAGGGCTTCCTCCGGTTGCATGTAATGCAATGGTTATATACGTACGTTGCGAGTATAATAGATAAAATATTATATATATATATATATATATATATATATATATATATATATATATATATAATATTTTATCTATTTTTTTATATATATTATAAGTGTGTTTATTTAGATGTTACATATGTTTTACACATATGTTGTAAGTATTTTATCTGGATGTTTGCAATTATATTTTAATTGTTTTTACAAGTGTTTCAGATGCATGTTTGAAGTGTTTCATTTATCTTTTTTTTTATGTTGCAAGTGTTGTATATGGATATTTTAAAAGTAAATCGGGTGTTGCACATGTGATGCGCGTGGGAAGCGAGAGGGGGCGCCACCAGTCCCGGCACGTGGGCTCCGGTGACACAAGCACGGTCGAGCAAAGTCCGGGCTACGCGGGCCAACACGTGGCCGCGCGAAACGGAGGAGAAAGCGACCCGCGGGCGTCCGGACGCGAGTGTTTGTCCGGATGTCCAAGCACTAGAGTGGTGAATATAGTTTTATAATAAACTTATTTAGAGATTGATACTATTTTCTACATATTCTAGATAGATTATTCGGAAAGCAAGATAAGCAAGATGAGTATTTATTTTGAGTGCAATGAGTAGTAGTAAATATGTGGAAGACATAATATTGATATTTTGGTATAAACTTGTCTAAACCTAATAAAATTTGAATATTTGATTCATTGCTGCTAAGTTTAAGAAATTTTGACTTGTCTTAACCTAGCATTGTATTTTTTTTCTTTTTGGGAGTAAATTCTTTCTAGGATGCGGCGAATATCAGATGATTTTCCAGTCACGCAAGCCTCCTGCCTGACAACAATTTTACAGCCGTGTGACCCCCCTCGTCACCTAGTAGCAGATCACCGAATCTTGAGTTCGAGAAAGCAGCATGCGTTCATGAATGACTCGATGACACGCTGACATGCGTGCGCGTCACTGAAGAAGCGCATCAAGAAAACGCAGTGTTCGCAAAAGAGGTGGCTACTGCCTACTGAAACACTCAGTAGCTTCTTCACGTAACGCGTACTCTCTCTACTTACCATAGAACGGCATCTGGAAGCTTGAGTTTCAAAGAGACGGGCCCAGACTAATTTGCTTTAGTAGACAAGGCACATATTCCGGTCATTCAGCGCGACACATATCACTGGAATGAGCAGTAAATACATATTGGACACAAAAAGATTGTTTTTTATAAAGAGGAAAATCCACCGCCAGTCCCTGAAATTGGCCGATGGTGTCATCCAGGTCCCTGTACTTCTAAATTGATATATGTGGGTCCCTGAACTTGGCAGACGATATCATTTAGGTCCCTAAACTTTCAAAGTGATCACCGCAGGTCCCTAAACTTGGTTAGCGGTGTAATCCCGGTCTCTAAACTTTCAAGGTGATCACCGCAGGTCCCTAAACTTGGCATATGTCAATTAATCAATCATTATTTATATAATATTTATCATGAAAATATAAATTATATAAAATAATTTACATCAGCAAAAAATAAATTAAAGTATTAAAATAATTTACAACAACAAATATATTAGGTTTAAACTAAAATAGAAAAATACTAAAATTAATTTAGTATTTATGTATCATTAATAGAATTAAAATAATATTAAAATTTTTATAGTATTAAAAGTTTTCTCTATTAAAAGTTAATTCTAATTTTAGTATTATTTTAAAAGTTTTAATAGTAGTATTATAGAAGTAACTTTTCTCTATTATTAATACTATAATACAATTAATTTTAATAGTACTATTATAGTATTAGAACTTTTAATAATAGTATTATAGTATTAAAAGTTTTAATAATAATATTATAGTATCAATAACAGAGAAAACTTTTAATACTATGGGTAACTTTTAATAATATTACATTTGGACAGGGATGACACCGCTTGCCAAGTTTAGGGACCTATGAGGATCACCCTAAAAATTTAGGAACCGATATGACACCGCCAGTCAAGTTTAGGGACCTGCGATGATCACCTTAAAAGTTTAGGGACCTGAATGACACCGTCTACCAAATTTAGAGACCCACATACATCACTTTAGAAGTTCAGGGACCTAGATGATACCGCCGACCAAGTTTAGAAACCGACGGTGAATTTTGCTCTTTTATAAACTTGTCTAAACTTAATAAACTTTGATTTACTGGCCTACTGCTGCTAAGTTTAAGAAAGTTTGACTTGTCCCATCTAGCATTGTTTTTTTGTTGGGGAAGTAGTAATTTCCTTCTGGATACGACGAATATCAGATGATTTTTTTGGTAATGCTCACGACAGGCCGTTCGGACGCCGCGTTTTCTGGGTCTGGTCCAAGACGCAACTGACCTGCTCCCCTCTATGCTCTACCGATCTGTCTACTGAGCACGCAACATAGTCCGTCGCGCTGCCACCACCATCCCTCGTGGCACCTTCATCCCGTGCCGCGCCCCACTCCGGCGCGTTGCCGCCGCCATCCCCTGCGGCGCTCCCATCCCCCGTGACGCCTCTGTCCCCGTCGCGCCATGCCGTGCCCCATCGCCAAGCGGCCAAGAGAGAAGGTCGTCGTTGGTCGGACCCAAGCGAAGCTAGCCGCTGCCAAGCCGCGCCACCATCCTCTGCCACCAGCTGACTGGACCCGATCGTTTCCCGCTCTGCTCTGCGTCACACGGAAGAAGGACGAAAAAACGCATGTTGCAAACATATGTTTCAGGTATTTCAGATGTTTCAGACATATGTTGTAACTGCTTCATATCAATGTTGCACAAGTAGATCGTGATGTTATAAAAGTAGATCGGGATGTTGCACATATTGCAATGGGCATACACATATATTTTAAGTGTATGTTCCAAATGTTTCATCAGTATCAGATGTATGCTGTAAGTATTTTCATTTGGATGTTGCAAAAGTAGATCCAGATGTTGCATATACATGCATGTTGTAAGCGTATTTTTCAATTGGTTTCAGGTGTTTCATACATTTGTTGCAAGTGTTTCATCTAAATGTTTGCAATGATTATCAAGTGTTTCAGGTGTTTTTGTAAGTTTTTCAAACGCATGTTTCAAGTGTTTCATTTGTTTTCTTTGCATGTTGCAACTGTTTCATCCAGATGTTTCAAAAGTAGATTAGGGGTTGCATATGGGATGCGCGTGGGAAGCGACTGGCGGCGCGGGCCCACTGCGGGGGCGCTTGCCCACGGAGCCGACGCACTGGGGTGCTCGCTCCGCTAACTAAGCGGTACCGTCCGACGCTAACGCCCGGATCGGAAATCCGGGCGCCTGCAAGTCCCACAAATCTTACAGCCGTGTCACCAGGATCACCGAATCGTGCGTTTTCTGAATGACCACGCTGACATGCGTGAGCGTCACTGAAGAAGCGCATCGAGAAAACGCAGTGTTCTGGAAGCTTGAGTTTGAAAGAGGTGTCCCCAGACTTTTTCCTTCAGTAGACAAGGCACATGTTCCCGTCATTCAGCGCGACACATATCACTGGACACCAGAGACAGAGTGAGCAGCACGGGCATCTCAAAAAGTTCAGGCTACACAGCACAAGTTCCAGGATGACACTGTCTGAACTCTGAAGCAAATATATGCTCTGCTTCCGGTTCTTCCTTTCAGACAGGGGGGATTAAACCAGACTTGCACTAGACAATCGAAGCGGACAGGAGTTGGCTAGGGGTGCATCATAAGTTTTTTGATGAAAGGGTGCATCATAATTCATTCATAGGTAAAAAAATATAGCTTGCAGCTACAAAGCCTACGGGACTACAACTGCAACCAACGCTACGTTCAGTCTGGTCCATCAAAGAGAGGATGAGCCTTGAAACGGAGACTTGAGAGTCGTCATGCTGTGCAAGAGCTTTAAAACCTTGATGAATACCATACCCTAATTCATAGGTAAACTTTGCTCAAATGAAATCGCACAATTCCGTACAGGGAAGAAAGGTTGCTGGTTCTGGGAAGGAAAGTGCTCAGAACTACATATACACTTACAAAAATAACAAGTGTCTTCATCCAATATGCGCAAGCAATGCAAGACACAGGAAACAAAAAGGCAAATATCACATATGAGGCATGGTTTATAAATAAATTACAAGGAAACATCGAGGCATGTATATTTGTCGTTTGGAAAGGGCTACTACTAAACCTCGTTTCATACACTTATGCATATATAAGCTTCCACCAAGTACACGATTCAGCTGTAAATGCAATAATCAGCAGCAAGCATGCCCTGATGCACCCCCCCCCCCCCCCCCCAAGTCATCCTTTACACTACCATTGCATGCACCACATCGAAATGGGCAACTACTACTTGAGCACGACTTTGAATCCATTTATGTATCGAGTTTGAAGGCGACGAGTTTGGAGGCCGTTGGTTTCGTCTTCACGTTTATCATTATCCATAATATGATCCTTCTCCAGCTCACTTGGATCACACCAATATGGTTCAGTAACTGGCCATTTGTTTCTTGGTCTCTGTCCATCTTCAGTAACAACGGCCTCCAAACCATATGCCCTTAAATACGTAGTCTTTTTTGTTTTGAAGTATTCCAGGATTCCGCAGAGATCGTCACGGTACAGGTATGCAGTCCCTGTTATGACTGGAACGTCTACCAGTGCAGACGTGCCAGCCGTGGCTGAATGGTGGCCCTCGCCAAGGCACGCCGGTGCGCGGTCACCACGGGGGCACGATGAACCTGGACGCTGGTAGCAGGCGCCCAGTCGGTTAGCAGGATCCTAGCATCTAGGAACACTATCTATTTGATTTGCTGGATTTATTATTCCATTGAGTTAGCAAGAGTTTGTTAGGATTATTGGTATAAGTGTGGAACATTATTCACTTAATAAAGTTTGCCAGAGATTGAGATTAATCTCTCTCGCTCCCTGGCGTTCTAGTCGTTCTCCATTCTCGTGCATTCGCCCTAGCATCTACTCGGCGCCGAGCATGGCGCCGCCTCCTCGCCGCCGGGCATTCAAGCCACGGCCACCCATCTCCCATTCCTACCCCTTGCGCAACAGGTCTAGCTCCAACAATCTGGTATCAATGTCAGGTGCCGGAGCTTCCACCGCTGCCGCAGTCCCAACATCCGCCACCACCTCCGCCGTGCCGCCGGTCTTTCCATCCGCTCCCACGCTCACCACATCCGCTATCGCCACTGCGCCGCCGGTAGTGTCGCAACCCCCGTTCACCGCGGTGCCCACAGATGCCCTCAATGCACTCACCGCGACCATCTATGGGCTGCAGCGCCAGATGGGCGATCTCGCCACGCGCGTGGCCAACGTCGAGAGCAGGCCGTCTGGCTCTGCACCGCCACTGCCGTCCCTCGGCTTCCCCGGGTTTGGTGGCATCCCACCGCTGCCGGCCTCCGGGCCCGTCATCTCCAAGCCGCTCACCTCCCAGCCGGTGTTTCCAACCCTGCCGGCGACTACGCATTCCGTTCCACCCTCTGCCGCTGCGTCCGGTCCACCAATCCCGCCAACCCTCCCCGTTCCAATCACCCAAATCAACTTTCCCACTCACCATCACCCATTCCATCATTCTCCTCCATCGTTAACATCCCCCACCCACCATCATCAGATGCAATGCATGAGCCACCACCCCGTTCCCATGTTCCACCCGAAGCCGAGGCCGCCGGCGTTCCTTGTAACACCCTAAAAACTGCTCTTTTTGAAATAGGGTTAAAAAGATTTAATTTGGTATTTTTGTGCTCATAAAAACCTAGAAAATAATAATTTTCATTAAATTAAAATTTATCGTAGGGCTTAGCAACATTTTTGTGCATTCATGCTGGCCCATATGTTTTATTGTATTGTGTGGATTTGACCAAAGTTCAAATTATTTCAAACTAAGTTTGAAAATAGAATTCAGAAAAAGAAAATTGAAAATTGAAAATCCTCCCCCTCTCTCAATCTGGCCCAAAGGCCTGCTTCATCTCTCCTCTCTCTCGTTCCGGCCCACCCCGGCCTCTCTCTCTCAGCTCAGCACGCTTCATGTTTTTTCCCTTCGGTCTAGCCGCACTGGCCCTCACCCTTCCCTTCATTCTCAATCCCGGCCCAGCTATCTCCCTCGACCCAAGCCCGATGCGTTGGCCCAGCCGAAGCCGATGGCAGCAGCCTGCTTCCCTTTCTTCCCTCTCTCCCTGACTGCTGGCCCCACTCCTTTCCCTCTCTACCGGTGGACCCGCCTTGTCAGTCCCTTCCCCTACCTCCGTCGTGTTGAGCTCGGACTCCACGTTGTGTTCATCTCTGCCCCCGTCACGGCTCCTTCCGATGGCGTGCGCCCCACGGCCTCTGTCCCTTAAATACCGAGCATGCGCTGCCGCTTTCGAACCCTAGAGCCTCTAGCCGCCCTCGCTCAAACCCTAGCCACGCGCCGCGCCATCGAACCCTAGCCCGTCGCCGCCGCCGCCGCCGAGCGCATCTCGTCGCTGCCGTGACTCGTCGTTGTCTCGAGCCGCTCTCCGGTCTTTGCGTGGAGGTAAGAAAGCGGACGGTACCGCGCTATGCCCCCCTCTTGCTCTCTGCTAGCTTTGCATCGCCGCCGAATCAACGTCGGTCGCTAAATCGAGCCACAGCGCCCACTCTCGCCGCCTTGGTTTCAATCGATACCCTAGATGGATCCGCCGTGTTCCCCTCTCCCTCTCTGTGCTATTCCCGTGTCGTAACATGGTCCCTAGCCCCCGTAAGCCCTGCGTCGGCGAGCTCCTCGCCGTCGGTCATGGCTGATCACCGCGCCGACCGCTCTATTCTATCCGGTCGATCCCCATCTCCCTCCTTTCTGTTCTGCACCGTCCAGATCTGAATCAACGGTCTAGATCCAATGTTGACCCGGGTCAATACCGGTCAACAGAGTCAGCTCGCCACTTTTGCACAAGAGACCCTCTGTTTTCCTTAAATCAACCCGCAGTCCTTGGCCGGTTTAAAATTGGATTTTATTTTTTTTAAATTTGAAAATCAAAGTTCCATCTATTTACAAAATTGCCACTATCTTCATTAAGCCATATCTTCATCATTTTAACACCGATTTGACCCGTTCAAGTTGTGTTATATTCATAATTGCGTAATCTACATGTTCAAGCTACTGTTAAACATGTTTTCAACTTTTGGAATTCGAGGTTAGATTTAATTTATTATTTTATTAAAGGAAATCTTGTTTAATTCATAACTTCTTCGTTATGGCTTCGATTAGAGTGTTTTTCGCGTCTGTGTGTTTGTAGTAACATGTAAAACATCTCTAAAACATTTTTACTTGTTGTTTATTATGTTTGGTGTACTGTTCTAATTTAGTTCTATTGTTTGCTTCGTGTATGATTGCATGGATGCTTGTGTGGTGCTATAATCATGTCCAGTCGGTGAGCTATACGTGGTGAATCAAGAAGTAGATCTTTGAAGATTTGGACTAGAAGAAGATCAGAGTTTTAAGGCAAGTATAGCATGGGATCTTCCTTGTTGTCCTATTCACCTTAATATCATTTTAATCATATGCATGTGTCTACCTTGGCAACCGTAGTAATTTTCCTAGCTATTTGGTATCCTGGATTCCTTGATTCCTATGGGTTATTGTATTGGGTAGTATGATGCTAGTGCTCAACTAAAGCCATGATCTTGTAACTTGATTAATGGAATATACAATAAATACTAAAAGATGCTTTTTAGCAACATGGAATGAGGGGCCTAGAGCATTGGGCTGTTTTTATGGTGTCCTAGATTTCTCTCCCTAAGGACTTGTCCGTAAGCGATCATCCAGGACTTATAGTACAACTGTGAGGGCTACATGGCTCTAGCATTAGTCAAGTATGAGGACCTTTTCTAGCTTGTTAGTGGTTACCTTTATGGCGTAAGAGGGGCTCCGATAGGTATGATCTCGGCCTGCCAAGAGGGTGTACTTTATTTTCTTGGTATTTTGTTAGTCACTCCTTGGAGGGGGGGTTCATGCTTATTGATGGGGAAACCTTAGCGACCCTAACTTGTTAGACGAACCTTTGAAATGCTTCATAGTAAACCCTATCGACCTTTCTTGGTAGTGGGTCAAGAGGTTGGCCGCCTCGAGCGAAAGGGTAAATCACGACTCATAGTGAAAGTGTACAACCTCTGCAGAGTGTAAAACTAGTATATCGGCCATGCTCACGGTCATGAGCGGCCTTGGACCCTTATGGAATAGATGAAGAACACTGATAATACCGATGATGATGATGATGCACACTAATTATTACTGTTTATGCTATTTATTATTCATGTTTACCTGATCATGTGTTTATATGGGCTTGTGAATAAACTTGTTGCCACCCAATTGCTAAAACATGACTCATTAAAAGTTAATCGCAGTTAAACCAGTGTCAACATTTTGAGCCTCATGAACCCCATGTTATATTTGTTGAGTACGACATGTACTTATGCTTGCTTTACTTTTTAAATCTTTAGAAAAATTCCGGATGGGTACCAGGTTGCTAGAGTTTAGGGGAATTAGGCTTGTGATCAACCAGTCAGTTGTCCCTGTAAAATTAGAGTCTTCACTCGAAGACCAGAGTTGTCTTTCCGCTATTTGCTGTCTAAGGTTATATCCTTTATACTAAGTACGTTATATATTGAGCATTGTCTTTCGATATTACCCTTATTTGTAGCTATATGTGAGATTTGACTTCCTAGACTCACATATGGTGTGTATCTGGTTTTGTTCTTAAAACCGGGTGCTACATTCCTCGTTGTCACAAGCTATCATTCCTGACCTATGAGGGCAAGGAGGACCCCTTAGGGTGGATCAACCGCTGCGAGCGCTTCTTCCACGCTTAGCTTACCTACGAGGCCGATAAAGTTTGGCTAGCATCCTTCCATCTCACTAGCACCGCTCATCAATGGTACTATGTACTCGAGCGCGGCGCCGGCGTGCCATCTTGGGTGGAGTTCAAGCAACTGTGCCATCAATGCTTCAAGCCGCCACTGACCACCAACCACCTGGCGGATCTTGGGCGCTTACCATTCACTTCCAACGTCGACGCCTACTTGAACATGTTCTAGGCGCACATGATGCACGTGGGCCGCCTGTCGCCGTACCAGTAGGCGTAGCTGTTCACAGGCGGCCTCTTGGATCACATTCGCTTCGACGTCGAGCTTCATGACCCCCAGGACTTGCAGCATGCCATGAGCTTGGCACGAGCTTATGAACACCGCAATCCTACGCCGGTGCTCACCCTTCCAGCGCCGCCGGCTCAGACTCCTCGTCGCCCCAACAATGGTTTGGCTACGCTGCCGCCATCTTCGGAGGCGCTAGCCTCTTCATCCTCATTGACAGCACTGCCCCTCCTCGGCCCTTCAAGTGGCTTTCACCGGCAGAGATGGTGGAACACCGCAAGAAAGGATTGTGCTACAATTGTGATGAGCCATATGTCCAGGGCCATAAGTGCGGCCACCTCTTCTACCTCTAGGCCTCTGACTACATCGTCAAGGAGCCCAAGGACCCGGGCAGATGATGCTCTAGCTGCCCCAGCGGTGTCCGAGCTAGAGACCCCCATGATCTCCCTTGTGGCCATTACCGGCACTCGCGTGGAGGATACCATGCGGCTCTATGTCACGGTCAGCAACAAGCAGTTTGTCGCCTTGCTCGACTCAGGCTCCACTCATAATTTCGTACATGGGGACGTCGCCCAATGCATCGGCCTCCAATTCACTCCATGCCCGGGTGCTGGTGTCATCGTTGCTAATGGTGATCGCGTCGCTTGTCGTGGCCTTGCCCGTGACGTCAGCATCCTCATCACCGATGAGGTTTTCTCCATCGATTGCTACTCTATCCCACTGGACACCTATGATATGGTCCTCGACGTCATGTTCCTCCGCACGCTGGGGCCTATTCTGTGGGACTTTGATGATCTTTGCATGTCCTTCTAGTGCAAAGGCTGTCGGGTGTTCTGGCGGGGCATTGGCTCCACCCGCCATGATGTCCAATCCACGCGCCGCCTCAATGCCATCCGCAGCACCGAATCAGCCCTGCTCGACAAGCTTCTCCAGTCATTCGACGATGTCTTTGCCACACCGCAAGGGCTACCGCCACCACATCCATGTGATCATCAGATCCATCTATTCCCGAACACAGCGCCGGTGGCGGTGCACCCCTATCGCTATCCCCAGCTTTAAAAGGATGAATTGGAGGCTTAGCACGCCGACATGCTTTGACAAGGCGTCATCCGGCCTAGTACCTCGGCGTTCTCCACGCCGGTACTCCTCATTAAGAAGCATGATGGCTCTTGGCGCTTTTGCATGGATTACCGCGTGTTGAACCAGCAAATTGTCAAGGACAAATTCCCTATCCTAGTTGTTGAGGAGCTGCTGGACGAGCTCAAGGGGGCGCTTCTTCACCAAATTAGACCTCCATTTGGGGTATCATCAGGTGTGGATGGACGCCGATGACATCGAAAAAATGACATTCCACACCCATGAGGGTCACTTTGAGTTTTTGGTGATGCCTTTTGGCCTCACCAACGCGCCGGCGATGTTCCAGAGCCTCATAAACTCTGTCCTTCGGCCATTCCTTCGTAAGTTTGTACTGGTGTTTTTATGACATCCTCATCTACAACCTGTCCTGGTCGTCGTATCTCCAACATGTCAATGCGGTCCTATTCGCCCTCCGCGCCCATCAGCTCCGCCTCAAGCGTTCCAAATGCGCCTTCGCGACGTCGTCCGTGGCATACTTGGGCCATGTCATATCGGCCAATGGCGTCCCCATGGACTAGGAGAAAGTGGCTACTATGACAAGCTAGCCGTAGCCATGCTCGGTGCGCGGTCTTCGTGGCTTCCTCAGGCTCACGAGTTACTACCGCCGCTTCATCAATGACTATGGCACCATTGCTACTCCCCTCACTGTGTTGCTCAAGAAGGACGTGTTTGCATGCACCTCGGAGGCCACCATGGCCTTTGACGCACTCAAGCACGCCCTGTCCACCGCACCGTACCTTCAGCTTCCTGACTTTGACAAGCCATTCACAGTGGACTGTGACGCGTCGGGGTCGGGCTTTGGGGCAGTCCTTCACCAAGGTGCGGGCGCCCTTGCCTTCTTCAGCAGACCATTTGTGGCCCGGCATCTCAAACTCGCCGCGTACGGATGGGAATTGATCGGCTTGGTGCAAGCCATTCGCCATTGGAGGCCATATCTATGGGGTCGCCACTTCATCGTTCGCACCGACCATTATGCTCTCAAGTTCATGCTCGACCAGCGCTTGTGCACTGTTCCGCAGCATCAGTGGGTGAGCAAGCTGTTTGGCTATGATTTTGCCATTGAGTGTCGGCTGGGCATCCTCAACACCGTCGCTGACGCTCTATCTCGCCGTGAGGATGTCGATGCCTCCATCAGTGCGATCTTGGGCCCTCCTTCAAGCTATTCGACGACCTTCAGAGTGAGCTGCAGGACACTACGGAGCTTCGCGCCCTCCGTGACTCAGTGGTCATGGACCGTGGCACGCCCTGGCATGTGGTGGATGGCCTGATCCTGCGCGGCTCGCGGGTGTACGTGCCGGCTTCATTTGTGGCCCTACCCGTTGTTCTCCAGCTGGCATACTCCGTCAGCCATGAAGGGACGTAGAAGACCCTACATCGCCTCCACCAAGACTTCTTTATCAACCACGACCACCGGCTGGTGTGCGATTTTGTGAGCTCGTGCATCACCTATCAACGTAACAAGACGGAGCACCTTAATCTCGCCGGCCTGCTGCAACCCCTAGATGTTCCATCCCAGGTGTGGTCAGACATTACGCTCGACTTCATCGAAGGCCTTCCACGCGTCAACAGCAAGAGTGTGATCCTGACGGTGGTCGTTCAGTTCTCCAAGCAGGCGCACTTCCTTGCATTGAGCCACCCATACACTGCAGCCACGGTGGCCAAGGCCTTCTTCGACGGCATTGTGCGCCTTCACGGGTTTCCCACCTCGATTGCCAGTGATTGAGACCCGGTGTTCATAGGGAACGTCTGGCGTGACCTCTTCAAGCTCGCCAGCGTCAAGCTAAGGATGAGTACCGTGTTTCACCCGCAGACTGATGCTCAGTCCGAGGTGGTCAATCAGACGATCGCCATGTACTTGCAGTGCATCACCGGCGATAGGCCCCGCTCTTGTCTCGACTGGCTCCCATGGGCCTAGTACTGCTACAACACCTCGTACCACTTCGCCCTCCGGACGACGCCATTCGAGGTTGTGTATGGCCGGCCTCCGCCTGCCTTGCTGCCGTACACTGCAGGGATAGCCCGCACTGACACCGTCGATGGCCTCCTTCGTGACCGGGACGCTTTCCTGTCAGACGTTCATGACCATTTGCTGCAGGCCCAGGAGTACGCCAAGAAGAACTACGACGCCCGCCACCGGCTGCTGGAGTTCGCCGTCGACGATTGGGTTTTGCTGCGGATCCTTCACCAGCCAGCTCAGTCATTGGTGCCGGGGTTCTGTGGCAAGCTCAGTCCACGTTTTGCTGGTCCCTTTCAGGTGGCGCGTTGGCCCTGTCGCATACCGTCTACGCCTTCCCGACGGCGCTCGGATCAATCATGTCTTCCACGTCGGGGTGCTCAAGCCGTTCCGTGGCACCCCTCCGGCTACGACACCGGCGCTGCCACCCCTACACCACGGCCGTGTTCTGCACCGCCCTGAACGTGCTTTACGCGGCCAACTTCACCGTGGCGTCTGGAACGTCCTCATTCAGTGGGAGTCCATGCCGAAAGCCGACGCCACCCGGGAGCCTGTTGAGGAGTTCAAGGCCCTCTTTCCCTCCTTTCAGCTCGAGGACGAGCTATTCGTCGAGGGAGGGAGAGATGTTATGACCGGGAACGTCTACCAGTGCAGACGTGCCAGCCATGGCTGAACGGTGGCCCTCGCCAAGGCGCGCCGGTGCGCGGTCACCACGGGGGCACGATTAACCTAGACGCTGGTAGCAGACGCCCAGTCGGTTAGCAGGATCCTAGCATCTAGGAACATTATCTATTTGATTTGCTGGATTTATTATTCCATTGAGTTAGCAAGAGTTTGTTAGGATTATTTGTATAAATGTGGAACATTATTCACTTAATGAAGTTAACCAGAGATTGAGATTAATCTCTCTCGCTCCCTGGCGTTCTAGTCGTTCTCCGTTCTCGTGCATTCGCCCTAGCATCTACTCTGGTGCCGAGCACGATGCCGCCTCCTCGCCGCCGGGCATTCAAGCAACGGCCACCCATCTCCCATTCCTACCCCTTGTGCAACAGGTCTAGCTCCAACAGTCCCAATTTCCTTATTCAATCCACGGAAGTTCATGCCAATATAGTTACCATTGACATCAACAAGGGGCCCACCATTACCAGCTGTCGTAGTGACTTGACATGTGGAGTACCAAAGAACACTACAGTCAAGACTGTCAGTGTCGACAGTTATTTTCACACTCGTAGCCATTAACGCGGCTGATTCAAAGATCCGCCCAACAGCAAATACCTTTGTATCTATAATCTCATCCTCAAGTTCCAAAGGAATTGTTTGTTTAAGGTTCACAGGATAACGAGCGCAGCAATTCTTCACACTGACTAGAGCAACATTGTAATGTAAACTGTAATGCAGCAATGTCCCATCCACACGCCGTTTGTTTGGGGGGGAACACTTCAATCCTCAAGCCTTCAACAATCTTATTGTGAAGAAAAGGAGCCGTAACCAAGCACGCTGAAGTCAAAATAGTCAAACAATTATCATCGAAGTCAACGAAAACTCCTGTGCATGCAAAAAACCTTGTCTCGCCTTTGAAAGAAGCAAGTGCCACAACACTTCGAGATATTTCAGAAGAAGCTCTTTTGCCGAAATAGCTCCAAACACCTTTAGGATAGACATGGCCAAAAGTATCTTCATACTAGGTATTAGCCAAAACCCAGCCACTATTGACCATAGTCCTTGTTGGAATGGGATAACCCAAAGAGTACAGATCCTAAAACTGTTCCTTGTCATCAACACAATCATATGCCTTGGGATGGAACCGATGCTCCCCACCACTTACAGTCTCAAACCAGCCGTTCATGCCAACGTAGCGAAACGCCCTCCTCTGCGTGGATGTCGATCGTTCGAGAACTATTATCGGTGGCAAATGAATCCAGTGGTTCATACCAACAAAGTTCCCATCGAGATCGAAAAACACTGCCCCTGACCACTTCTCGGAGCATTTGCCAGCATCGGAGAACACAAGCCGATCTTTATCTCCGCCATATGAAAGTAACCCGGTTGTTACCACTAAATTCCCAGAGAAATCACGTGCTACAGAAGCTATCCTCTCCTCCTTCTCGTGGGGCATGAATTCCATCCCATGATCGAGACGTACACAACAAACATCAAGGGAGGATTTCACTTCGACAACAGCGAGCTCACACTGAGAATCATGTTCTTCCAGATGTCCCACGGCGACAGCGTTTCCTTCACAGTGTACTTCGATCTTGGTTTCCGAAGGTAAACCCTTAACCAAGCCTCCTGATGTCACGAACCTCGTGTCATCGCTAGCTCCGGCGTTCTGCTATGCCACACAATTGTTCCATTAGTATTCTGCGTCCATTGTTGGTCGTGAAAACAAGTAATAAGGCAACACTTCTTGATAGATTCGATGCAACTTATTCGCTCAGCTGGCTCCAAATTCCTTGGTTGTTCCCATGCAAGTCACAATTGCAGCTTCTTTTGTTCTTGTTCGAGAATTGTGTGGTGTCATAAGCACCCCTCTTGCTTGGTAACATCTTGGTCCAGCATAGGGGCGTGCGATCAACGTGGGAAGCAGGCACGACAGGCACGGGGACGACGTCCGGTGCAAAGGGGAAGGGGGAGCCGATGTCCGGATCGTAGTAGTCGGACCTCCACGGTGATGGTGTGGACGCGGTCGGTCGGTTGCGCTCTCGCTTGGTCTCGATGGACACTCTGCCCCCAATGATGGTGTGGACGCGGTCGGTTGGCTTGACGTACTTGTGACGGGGATCTGCGTCTTCATCATCGTTATCCTCGTTACGCTTCTCCCCTGCGTCGTTAGGCTTGTCGGATGTATCCGGAGCCTGTTGACGCGTGTAGATAGATTTGAGAACACGACAACTCTCCATGATATGGTTTGACTTGGGATGGAGCTGGCAGGGTCCTTTCAATGCTTTGGCGTAGTCTTCTTCGTAGTTGTGACGTCCGCCACCTTTTTTAACGGTGTTGACTTCGCCGTCATCTTCCCGAGCACGCTTGCCCCTGTAATCGTCACGGCGATTACGCCGCTGATTACGCTGGTCGCGGTGGTCGCGGGAATCGTTGCGCTGGTTGCGGCGATCAAAATTGTCGTTCCGACCACGGTTGTCGCGGTAGTCGTCGCGGTGTGGGGGTGGTCGGAGCGTGGAACCCTTGCTGCTTCTTCGATGATTATCTTTTTAGCATCATCGGCATCCGCATATTTTTTAGCAGTGGCTAGGAGCGTTGTGACCGATTCAGGTCTTTTGCGGAGGAGCTTGTCCCTTAGGGCATCGTGGAAGCGGAGACCAGTGATGAAAGCTTCGATTGCCTTGTTGTCGGGGATTGACGGGACCTTGATGCGCATCTCCGAGAAGCGTCGGACGTACTCGCGCAGTGGCTCATCTTTGCGATCTCGAATCCGCTGCAGATCATATTTGTTGCCGGGTTGTTCGCAAGTAGCAATGAAGTTGTCGATGAATGCTTGCTTGAGCTCTTGCCAAGAATCAAAGTAGTTCGCCGGCAAGCTGACCAACCATTGGTGGCCCGCATGGCCGACGGCGACTGGGAAGTAATTAGACATGACGTGCTCATCAGCCATGGTTGATCTGCACACGGTTTCGTAGAGCATGACCCATAACTCGGGGTTCTCCTTCCCGTCGTACTTCTGGAGTTTTTCGAGCTTGAAGTTCTTGGGCCATATGACTTGGCGAAGGTGAGGAGTAAACTGCTTCAAACCCGGAGGGCCGTGGGTAGTATCATATTCCATACGGCGATAGCTTTCGTGGGATGCACGATCGTTGGCTCTTTGGTTAATGCGATCGCGCAGATCGCGTTCTCCAAGGGAATGGCGGAGATCGTTATTGCCATCACGGCGATCCCGATTGCCATCCTGGTGGACCCTGCGACCGTGGTTACCACGGCGATTGTCGCGGTTGTCTCATCGATTATCGTCCCGGTTGTTGCGGCGGTTGTCATCCCGACCACCATCATGACCACCGTTTCTGCCTTGACGGTTGTCTGATGGGTCGTTGTTGCGCGAGCCACGTTGGTTGGGTGACTGTGGGCGACTTGAGTACTGGCGACTGCAGCTTGATTCGACTGAGACGGACGGAGCCCGGGCTTGGTTTGCAATCTCTGCGGTCTGGGCCATAGCAGCCGTCAGGTAGGCTTGTACATCATCACGAATTGCCTAGGTTTCCGGGGTATTGGGTAGTCGTTGCATTATTGCCATAGCAACAGCTACGTTGGCGCTTGGAGTCCTGAAGACCTGCTTTTCCCCTACCCTATCAAAGGCATTGTTGAGGTCACGTGGCTGGAACCTTATGCGTCGTGCCTCCTCTTCTGCCTCGGTTTCGGCTTGTCTGCGATTAAACCGGTCAATATTGCGTGCTTCGCGTGCTAGCCTTTCTTGTTCTGTTTCGCCAACTGCCGGTGGTTCGTCATTATTGACGACATTGATCAAGCCTCCTCGCCTTGGTGGGAAGGATGGAAATCGTGGGAACCCTGGGGAGTGGTCTGGGATATCCAGATCGTATTCAACTTCTTCATTGTCACGATGCTGGAGCTCAGTGTGGACGGAGCCAATAGATGCGATGCCGGACGGGGAGCTTGAGCAGCCCTCTTGAACTGTGTGGACCGATCCTTCTTGATACTCCTCAATCCGAACCATGTTAACGAAGTTGCGCGGGCCGTAGGGCTGAGCCTGGTAATTCTCCATCAAGGCTTCGCACTCGGAGAGCCGGAGACCCGTTGCGGGGGCTGATCAGCGACGAACGGAGCGCCCTTCAGGAGTAGACGTGACCACGAGATCCATACCGAGTCGTGCAGGACGACTGGCCCGAGCTGGTCGGGTAGATCTGTTGTGGGTAGTGGTTACCTGCTCGGTAGGTTGATTTTGAATCGAATCTACCAGAGCTAGGGTTTCAGCAAGCTTGGTGCCGACCCGATCGATGGAGTCGAGCAGGTCGGTGTTGTCGATCTGCCTCCCTTTATAGCGAGGAAGCGTACGACGGGTTGTCGGCATGGCTGAAGACGATGCTGGTGTAGCCGGAGCCAGGTCCAACGTGGTCGGAGCCGTAGCCGATGCCGGTGAAGCAGTGGTCAACGCAGATTGGATCCACGCCTCCTCCGTGGTCATGGTGATGAAGTTGTCAGAGCCAGTGGTCCAGGTGTTCTGGCCGATGGTGAACGTGAGGCCGTTCGGCGTAGCCATGGAACCGGGGATGATGACCATCTTGTTCTTCCGGGGAGCATTACGCACACCCCCTACCTGGCGCGCCACTGTCGACAAAATATGGTCGGCGGTCTACCTAGGGGTATGCCCAAGGTAGTAGATTATCGGCAGACAGATGCGCAAGTTATAAACAAGATGGTGACGCAAGACAGACACGAGGTTTTATCTAGGTTCGGCCGCCGTGAAGGCGTAATACCTACGTCCTGCGTCTGATTGTATTGATGTATGTCAATGAGAGATGTTTTTGAGAGGGGTCCCCTGCCTGCCTTATATAGTCTGGGGGGCAGGGTTACAGACCTGGAAACTAATCCTAACCAGTTACAATTGCCATAGGTGGCCGGATAAGGATTCCTATTCTAACCGACCAGGATCTTGCTTGATCTCCAAGTCTACCTTGATTCCTTGCGCGGGACTCTGAGCAGATTGGCCGGGCCACGCGTCGTCTTCTAGTGGGCCGGACCCCCTGGTCCGGGCCGACCCAAGCCTAGTCGTAAGGGTATAGGGGTTAATACCCCCACAGACATCGAGGAGGAGCAAAGCTTGAGAAGGAGCGGCTTCGTTGAAGATGGAGCCGATGGTGGCCTCGTTGCCTAGGGTTCTGGCGATCGAGGCGGTGAAGCTTCTGCGGGGGTGCGAGGTGAAGAGGCGGCGAGGCACGGAGGGAGGAGATCGAGCCATGGGGCGTGGAGGCGAGCAAGGCCAGCGGCGCGCAGACGAGATGAGGCGAGGTGGTGGCACGCCAAGGTAGGACACGGGACGGTCGCTGTGGGATCAATCTGATGGGGCGATGGAGGATGTGGGATGGAGGAGGCTGTTGTGAACCCTAGCTACTCTACCATGGCTTTGAGACTAGCATAATTAAATACGGTAATACTCTCGGTGAGGACGTCAGGACGGAACGGACCAAGATCCTGCATTGGCTACCGCATCGTGCTCCCATCCGCGCCCCTTCCAAAAAAATAATCTCTCTACTGCGCTTCGCCTCCACCACGCCGCCTACCTTCCCCACACCGTGTTCCACCACGGCATCCGCCCGCTGCGGGCACCTCCACCGTGCCGCCCGCTCGCCACGACCACCTCTGACAAGCCGGCAAGCCTTCTCACTGCCGCCGGGGTCTGGTGGCTCGCCGGTGCCGCTAGCTGGCCGAGCCAACCCAACACCAGCCGCGCGGGCATTGGCCGCTGCGTGTGGCAAGGCGACCATGAGAGATGTCGTCGTCGGGCCCAGGCGAGGCGCAGGCACAGCTGGCCGTGCCACCATCCTTAGCCGCCGGCTGGCCAGAACCGGCTGTTCTCCGCTCTGCTTTGTGTCGTGCGGAAGAAGAATGGTGAAAAACGCATGTTGCAAGCGTATGTTTCAAGTGTTTCAGATGTTAAAGCGGTATGTTGCAAGTGTTTCGTATAGATGTTGCAAAAGTAGATCAGGGTGTTGCATATATATTGCAATGGCTATACACCTATGTTGCAAGAGTTTATTTCAAATGTTTCATTTGTTTTTTTTCAGATGTATGTTGCAAATGTGTTTATTTGAATGTTGCATATGCTTTCGTATATGTGTTGCAAGTGTTTTATCTGAATGTTCTATATGTTTTACAATGGCTTTTCAAGTGTTTTTGCAAGTGTTTTAGACGTATGTTTTAAGTGTTTCATCTATCTTCAGACATGTTGCAAATGTTTCATCCAGATGTTTCAAAAATAGATCGGATATTGCACATATTGCAAGGGCGTCGGTGGCTGATGGACAACAGCCTGCCGCTGGGCTTCGGCTCCTACCTCGCGCCTTCCTCACGTGGCGCGCCTCACCCTCTTCTCTCCTCTCCCTCTCCCTCCCCTACCGTCCCCTCCCCTCCCTTCCCTTCCCTAAATCTCGCCCCAACAGTTCAAGCTCGGAGGGGCGCGGACGGCCTCGCATGCGAACGGGCGGCGTGGGTGGGGTGAGTCATCCGGGCAGCATGAAAACCGAGCGGGCAGGCCGCACGGCACGGAGTAGGAGCGAGAAATGGAGAGCAATCGCGAGTGTCCGGACACGGACGTCCGTCTGAACGTCCTGGCGCTAGCGCTACCGAAATAAATAAGATTAAATTATTATTATTATTCGCTCATATCCTATCCATGTGTCTAAAGTCCGAGGGAGCCTCATCTCTAAAAGAAAGTTAAAGACAACTCTAACAACTCGACAATTCTTCTTTTTGAGGCTATTTTAGAATTATATAGCAAAAATTAGGCTCCAACGGGACGTTCTATCTAGCTTTGTAAAATAGGAAGCTGGCTATCCTTTGATTTTTCGGTGGCCAAATAAAGCCAACCACGAGCGCTCGCTGTCTGAAGATGATAAATAGCAAGGTAGTTAAACCTCTTCTTTTTTTAGAAGTTTTCTATTTTATAAAATGGATAAACTATGAAATTTGGCTACTAATTTTAGCCAAGCTGTTAGAGTTGCTGTAATTCTATAACTTTATAGACAATCTAATATTTTTTGGAATATATAGCTTTCCAATTAAAAACTAGAGTTTCATTCAAAAAGCAATGAAAAAAGTCATTGATTTAACTAATAAACGGGTGTAAATAAAGGAAATAATAATTCAAATTGTGGGTTTTCTAGCAGGAAATAAAGAAATTGCACGTGCAGAATGCATAAAATGGGTAGAGAGGAATAGTTGAAATACCCGATTCTAGTTTCGCGTTCCTTCGCTCGAAACGAACGATTTGGCTGTCCGAATGCGGTGGGCTTACCGCCCACGCGACTCCCAAATCTTGATTAGAGGACATTGCTCAAGGTGAACATGCCTCCGCATGCGGCGATTCTTGTAGGGCCTACTTATCTTTCTCTATCTTTTCAGCCATGATGTGTCGTCCACTTCTTTTGTAGAGGCTACTAAGGAATGTCGGGACGTCGCCCATGTAGTGTATAACTTTTTTTATTTTATTTTATCCTTTCTTTTCTTTTTCTCATTTCTTGTTTTTCTTTTTTCTTTGCTTTTTCATGTTTTCGTATTAATCTAACCCTTTTTCTCATTTTTAGATTGAAAAGTTGTGGTGACAAATTATCACATAAAAAGTTATGCACATAAATTGTCAGTGTAGCTTTGTAACTTTCCAAAAAAGAAGAGTTACGAAAATAATTTTTTTCCAAAAAAGTTATGTTGAGAAGTCGTGGTGATAAGTGTTGTTCCATAAAAGGATATGCATAAAAGTTATGAGTATAATTTTGTAACATTTTTTTTCAAAAAAAAAGAAAAGAAAAAAAATTATGATGAGAAATTATAGTGATAACTTGTCATGTAAAAAAGTTATGAGTATAACTTTGTACCCTTTCAAAAATAAGTTTCCAAGAAAAAACAAAAGTAAAAAAGCCATGATAAACTGTGGTGATAAGTTCATAAGTTATTTTATACAAAGTTAAATGTATAACTTTATAACTTTCCAAATAAAGAAAGTTATAAAAATGCTTTTTTATAAAAAGAATAATTACGGGGTTGTGGGATCGACCGCAGGTACCAGCACATTTGTATTTTTTTTAAAAAAGAAAGTTGTAGAAATATATTTTTTTCTAAAAAGAAAAGTCGTGGAGGTGTGGGATCGAAACTGGCGGCATTCGCTGATTAGTGGAACCAGTTGAAATATAAAGTAAATTGTCTGTCCTTTCCATCAACTTAAACATTTAAGTTGAGTTGGTTGGTTTCCGTCAACTTAAACATTTGAGTTGAATTGGTCAGTGGATGGGACTAAATAACAAAACATATATTTCACCCATTCGGCGCGAGTGAGCACGGGCATCTCAAAAAGTTCAGGCTACACAGCAAAGTTCTATTCAGGGTACCGTTCGATGTTCAGGCTACACAGCAAAGTTCTATTCAGGGTACCGTTCGATGACACTGCCCGGTTCGCTTGTCTTAAAAATAGCTTGTTCGGTTTCTTTTTTCAGCCGGAACAGTGTTTTTCTCTCACAACAATTCAGTCGGAACAGTGTTTTTCAGCCAGTTTCATACCAGCAAATATGCTACGAAGGACTGTTTTACTCAGACCAGGCAGTGAGCAGGTATTGGGGCTACAAAAGTTACCAAGATTTTACAGCCGTGTCATCCCATCCTCACCTCACCTCTAGCAGATCATCGAATCTTGAGTTCGAGAAAGCAGCGTGCGTTTCTGAATGATGACACGCAGACATGCGTGAGTATATCACTGAAAAGCGCATCGAGAAAATCGCAGTGTTCTTCACATGGAGAAAGGGCATCTGGAAGCCTGGTCTTGAAAGAGGTGCCCCGAAATCTTTTGCGTCAGTAGACACGGCACATATTCCTCTCATGACACAGATCACTGGACACCAGAGACAAAGTGAGCACTGGCAAAAAGTTCAGGCTACCGTTATCATCCCGGTTCCAGGACAACACTGTCTCAAGCAAATATGCTGCTTCCGGTTCTTTCTTTTTTCCTTCACACAGGGGGAAATTAAACCAGACTTGGCACTGTTTTATTCAGAACAGGCAGTGGTTCAGGAGTTGGGGTACATCATAGTGCTTCATGCGTACAGTAAGCTAATTGCAGCTACAAGCCTACAGGATTACAACTGCAACCAACGCCACGTTCAGTCTGGTCCATAAGTCGGAGCATGAGCCTGCCAACGGAGACTTCAGAGTCAGAAGCTTCAAGGCCAAGCTGAAACCATGATTGAACCAACCAGCAGCTATTGTGACAACAGAACGGCAACGCTGCGCACGCGTTTGAAGCTTTGATGAACACCATACCATACGCCCTACCTCCTCAGGGCTTGAGATCCTTGACGATGAAGTTCTGGCGGCTGATGGGGTTCATGACCACTGGTGGGCCTGCGGTGTGAGGCCACGCCTGGAATTTCTTGTCCGTCGCCTGCCACCACTCCTTGTCCGCCACCGTCCTTGGCGTCGTACCTGCTCACCATGTAAGTAACACGGATAATGTTAACGTACGTGAGGATTGAGGACATTGAGGTGCTTTGCGGTGATAACTTGAGGTCATCAGATGACCCTTACCTCCAAAAATCTTCTTTTGTGCCACTAGGACATCGGAAGCATACGCGATCGCGAAGGAAGCAGCTAGACCAGCGATGATGTACTTGGCAGACATTGCTGAAACTGCATAGTTTCGTACATACATGGAAGAAAGGTTGCTGATTCAGGGAAGGGAAGTACCACATACATGGAAGAAAGGTTGCTGATTCAGGGAAGGGAAGTACCACATACATGGAAGAAAGGTTGCTCAAACTACTAGATGCTTGAATAACAAGTGTATTTATCCCAATATGCACAATGCAAGACAGGAAAAAAGAGGCAAGTACCACATATGAGGCATGGTTTACAAATAAAATAACGGAACATCGAGACATATTTACCATTTGCAAAGGGCTAGTAAACCTTGTTTTACATTCACCAGCTTCCACGAAGTACACGATCCAACTGAAAATGCAATCAGCAGCAAGCATGCCCCCCAACCCCAAGTCATCCTTTACACTACCAGTGTACTGTGTGGAAATGGGCAGGGAATTTGGATACGCCTGTGGTTTCGTCCATGGCGGTATACGAGCATCCATGATAATAACTGTTGTCAATAATGGATTCTAAGTAGTTTCTAACTGTCTAAGGACCCCATTAAAACTAATCATGCAACATTAAGAAGGTTGCTCCAAGTGTGCCGTAGCTAGCATTCAATTAAAATTGTAATCATCAGAGAGCTTAACATAAAGTGGCTGTAGTTTAGTGGTGAGAATTCCACGTTGTGGCCGTGGAGACCTGGGCTCGAATCCCAGCAGCCACACTTCCCTTTTATTTTGAATTTTTCCATATCATCTTGTTTATTTTGTCCTAAAACTTTTCCATATCATCTCTATCAATACAAGCTGGCAGTTTCGGAAAAAAAATAATTTTATTTATTTTGTCTTCTTAACTATTTAGATATCTTTTATAACTTCAGTTTTCCTACCGGCAGTTTTGAAGAAGAAAAAAAACTTTCCATATCATCTCTATCAATACAAGCTGGCAGTTTTGATAAAAAAAAGTGTACTGCATCAAAATGGGAGGTACAGCTTGGATGAAATTGTGGTTATGTCCATCTTGATATCAAGTAACTCGTGGGTTGTACTCTAAGGCCCCAATTAAAATAGTCAAGGCTATATCACATTACATGCATTCAACAATACGCAGACTTATCAAATTTGGCGCTGAATATACGTTCTGCTGAACTCACTTGTAAAAGATAGATTGTTTATAAGGAACAGGTAAACTGAAGCCCAGCAAATTTCTGAGGCCAGTTGGGTAACACTCGAGACAATTGCAATTTGGCCACTGTCAACAGCCAAGCCAACAGGTCAAATTAATGCCACTGCATGCCAGTGTCCATGCATGATCTTTAATAAATCCAATGGGTTTGGCTCGTGTAGGCACTACAGATTCAGAGTTGTGGCAAATGTGAGTTCCTAACTTTCGAGTTACGAGCTAGCACCTTTCTGTGCACTCCTAGACTAATCACAGGCAGGTGAACACAAGCTACTCTATGAACATTGCGTCAGCACAGAGCACACACACACACCCCACCCCATCTCCACTTGCGCCAACCTCCAGATGCACTAACTAAATGGGAAAAATAAATAAAAATCTACTTGCGGCGAAGCACTACTACGAATGCAGGTCACTAGACGCAAGACAATGCTAAAACTGTGGGTTCGTCTTCTTCAGATCTTAAGGGATAGGAACCACGAAATGCAAGGAGGCAGGCAGTAGCAGCAGCTCAAATCTCGGGCAGGCAAGGAGCTCGGAGGCGACGCGTGCTAGTGCTACTGGAGAGCAGAGCAGCGCCCCACGCCCACGCCCGAGACGCGATGGCCGCCGGACCTTCGCCGCTCGCCGGCGACCGGGGCTCCTCCGCCGCCGCCTCCCACCACCAGCACCCGCCTCCCCCACCGCCGCCCAAGATCCTCCTCGCCAAGCCGCCGCTGCCACACGCCGCCTCCGCGGGCGCCGACGACGGCGGCGGCGGCGGGGGCGCGGGGGGCCGCGCGCGCCAGGCGACGCAGCCGGGGTCGCTCAGCCTCGTCTCCGACGCGTGGGAGGCCCACACCGACAAGATCCTCCCGGTGTGTGCGTGCGTGCCGCTCCCGCGCGATTGCTCACAATCTCGATGCCAGGCGGTTGCTAGGGTGCACTGATCGATGGAAAGAAATGATTTGCTGATCCGTGTGGGCTGTAGCTAGCTTTAGGTCTCGGATATTTCTTCGCTTAGCGTTTTCGTTGCTGTGTCAGCGTTGGTCAGTGTATCTGTTAGCTTAATCCATTTTTGTGGGTAGTTCCATCCCCCCCCCCCCCCCCCCCCCCCCCCCCCCCCCTGAATGTTGCATTTGTTGGTTTTAGTAAGCCTCCTCTGGGCGCTGGGTTGTTTCTAATTTGTTAGTGCTTCATCGTTCCGTAGATGCCCTTCCTTGGCATATGAAGACTGAGATGTTATTTGGCTTCTACTGATCATACTTATATATGCATATGTAATGTGAAATTGCGAATTGTGATCCATTGAGCAACACGGGGCTGATACAGTTAAGAACATATGGGGTTTAAATAGTGACAAAGTTAGTGATCAGTTTTTTTTTTTAATGAATAGATATAGATATTATTCCTCGAACCTTACTAACCCCAGCCATGTTTTTGCAGTATTTGACGGAGAACAATGATTTTATGGTGATTGGGATAATTGGCCCACCCAGGTGTAGGCAAGTCAACCATCATGAACGAGCTTTACGGATATGATGCAAGCTCACCTGGTACGACACAACTTCACTTTTGTTATGCTCTTTTAGGCGTCGTTCCATCACTTAGATTCATTGGTTCTTATACTGAGAAGCACTTCTAATGATTATTCTGTTGATGCACTTTGCGATCGATCACATGGACATTGTTCTTAATGTTTCCACCATGCAATATCTAGCTGTCCTCAGATTTTATCTACCACAGTATGCACATTATAAAGCCTCTTTAGTGTCACGAATGCTGCTTAGAAGTTAAACAAAGAGCACTCCTATTTTGGTTCAAATTTTGTTCGATACCAAAATCTTAGATTGCTAAAAACTCATTTCCTTTGAACAGTCTGTGTAGGAATTCTTCCTCCTTTTCCTACACTAAACTGAGGAAACAAGATTGATGGGGAAACACTGTACTACTGGTATTGACATCAGGATATCTAATGAGCGAGTTATACTCCTTGACGCTCAGGTGAGATGACATTAATTTTCTTCTGTTTTTTGCAATCACAATGCTAGAACCGGTTATCAGTGTCTTGCTTACCAATTTGTGAAAGGAAACCTCTTTTGCCCTGCAGCCAGTGTATAGTCCCTCTGTTCTAATCGATATGATTGAGGCCAGATGGTTCATCCACAATTCCTGTCCTTAATGGTGAACCCTTATCAGCAGACTTAGCTCATGAACTAATGGGAATCCAGGTAAAGACTGTATTTACAATTATTAAACTCACTTGTGCTACTGCTGGTTCGTTGGAAATACCTAAAAATTGAATTGGTATTTTCTGTTATTCTGCAAGGAATTGCTGTAGCTTGGTGTTTTCTTGGCATCTGTTTGTAATATAGTGTTGGTCGTGTCAGAAGGGATGAATGATTTGTCCATGTGGGAGCTAATGCTTACAGTACGTTATCTCTTCTATAATTTGTACCTTCCGTCATTCTTTCATTAGCCCGTCTGGAAGACAGAGGAAGTTATATCTGTAGGTTCAGGATCCGAGTTTTCACCTAATTTCCAAGAAAATTGAGCTGTTGTTCTAGCGTTCTAATGATTCTATCCCATCACACCTGTTTCTCCCATCACATTTTTTTCTTCCGTATCCCAAATAGTTTACAATAACTTGGCTTTTGGGACCTGGTAGTAATGCAGAAGGCTGAATGGATGTTCCAATACATTTTCACAGGTTGATTTATTGAAGCACAACATACCTTATCCATCCGTGTTAACATCATCAGCATCTCAAGACAAGGAAAAAAAAATGAAGACCAATTGGGCAGTGAAGACTATATTTCTGATCTCTGTTTTGTGCATGCTAGGTGAGAATTAGCCATTGACATGATCATTGTTTTGTTACTTAAGGGAAATTATATGCTCATTTCTATGTTGCTGAACAAAGAGATGTATGGCATTTTCTATCTTGGTAAAAGCATTTACTATTTCCTTTTAAAAATAGAACTTATTTTGCTGTGTTACAAGAATGTAATACTTCCACACCTAAATCAGGCCCTGTACTCTTTTGCTCTAAATAATCTAAGAACCTTACATTGTTGTGCCTTTCTAATTGAACAGGTTGCAGGGGACAAGATTTTTCTCCTTCAAAGCTCATGCTTCTAAGGAAAACTCTCGAGAAGCACTTCAACTCATCCTCTTTTAGAATCGGGAGCTCTAATGCAACAGGTCAACCTTCTGATTCGCTGGTTTCTTCAAGCACGAAAGTTGAAGATTTAACCTCCGGTCGGCAGGACATATTTCTCCTTCCCCTGAGAGGACATGATAACTCGACAAAGTTTGAGTATGGAACAGTACTCGTGCATGCTAGGGATGCTTCGTGATCAGGTATGGTTGCTACACTGAGGAGTTTGCATAATAGGAAGGGAATATTCAATAGACTTACAAACCCTAGCTTGTGATTCGCAGATGTGTCAGTTACATGGGACTGATTAAGATTCTATTAAAATCTAACACAACATTTTCTTATGTAAATAAGTCTGGGCAAGCCATTCCTTCCTAAACCCTAGAGTTTCATCTAATCATCCTTGACACCTGTACTCTAGCAAATCATGAGAAGCATTACTTGGCTTGTTGCTTTTAACTGGACTGGTTTCGTTCATTCTGAGAAGCTAAGGTTACATTAAAAATCCAATCAATTGGAACTCATTTCGAATAAAGATATTTGTTGCTGAACATTAAGCTCTTTGTAATATCTGCTTGGCACATTTCTTCGAGGCCTGGTCGAGTCAGTCTGACGTGAACACTCGTGTGGCTACAGATCCTGTCATGGCCGGCGAGGTCATTCTTGAAGAACCTCTCGGAGCGCGACTGGCTGAGAAGCTCAGCGAAGATCTGGGACATGGTGAAGAAGTCCCCTGTCATCTCGGAGTACTGCAAAGCGATCCAGAGCTCTGGGTTGTTTAGGAAGTAGCCGTAGTCTGGCAGCTACTTGTTGGTATGCGCCCGCTTTGGCTTGGCTGGATTGGAAAAATTAAACCAAAGAATGGTGATTAGATCAGATGGACCTGCTCTCTCTTGCAACGTTGATATGTTTCTTGGTAGGGCGCCGTATGTTCTGTTTATAATTGACTTTGAGATACCTCTGTAGGTTTTGTTAGCACCAGATTAGTTGTTGGACAAGCTGTGTGTGATAAGCTCCGAGTCAGCGACAGCAGATGGCAATCGCCAGTATTCAGTTTCGTGTACGGCTCATGCTTCTCTGCTAGTCGTATCATTAAACCAAATTACAAAGGTAAAGGTCTTCCTCCGTCTACAGAAAGTTTGTGATCTTTTTCAAAGAAAACAAAATAAACAATGTCCGTCAAACCAAACTACAAAAAGTTTGTGATCTTTTTCAAAGAAAAGAAAATAATACTGCATGCTGGTGGATTTGTACGCCTTCCTCCGTCTTAAAATGTTTGCATTCTAGCTGCCGTCAGCGACCTGGAAATGAGAATATGGACCCGTTCAACCTGACGAAAATGTTGTTGCCATCGTCGGCTTCTTCGCCTGGTCATTCCCTAGTCCTCCACTCGAGAATCCACAGGAGGAGGAGGTGGAGCGCCCGCCATGGCCGGCTCCGATCCCCTCGCGCATCGAGGTCAGTAGCACAGCACCAGCCTCCACGCCTGCTCCTTACAGAGCCGGCAGGCTGCATCCTCCATGCGTGCTCCATAACCTAAGTAAAAATAGCAACCAAGATTCAGTCTGGAATTTGCTCGTTGCTCGCGTAGCGGCTGTTCGTGCGTACGTACTAGGCAAGCTCGCGATCTGAATCCTGAGCTGACAGTACCTGCTGCGATGAACAGCCAAGAGCCGGATATGTTGAGATTGGTGGCTGCTCATGCTAACTGATCTTCCCTTTGGGAAAATTTGGGTTGCAGGGCTAGCGATCGTGGTCATGGGAGTCAGCGGCTGCGGCAAATCGTAAGATCCTTCATCATCCCGACTCTGTTCTACGCTCATGCTTCAAGAATTCGGTCAAAATTGCTTAAAGATAGCACAAATCGGCAAAGATTCATTCGGCGTTCTGCCAGTGACATTTACCCGAACCAAACGCTATCTAAATCTCTCTTTTTCTTTTCTTGCCTGCGAACTCGCAGAACCTGTCGCGGCAATGCTCGCTGAAGCCCTGGGCTGCAGATTCATCGAAGCAGACGACTACCATTCCCAGGCAAACAAAGGTACACCGCCACGCAATTCACATCACATTTCTGAAACCTCTGGCGTTCTGCCACTTTTGCCTTCTCTGAACTTCTGCTGAACTGAAAGGCCTCTGCTCTCAACTTGTGCACGAACCCAGCCAAGATGAGCGAGGGCATCCCGCTCTCCGACGCGGACCGCGCGCCGTGGCTGGAGTCGCTGCGGGACGCCATCCGGGACCGGCTGGACGGCGGCGAGGACGTGGCCGTGAGCTGCTCGGCGCTGCAGCTCAGGTACCGGGACGTGCTCCGGGCCGCCGACCGCGGCTACGAGCCGGGGGAGTACGCCGCCTGCAGGGTGAGGTTCGTGTGCCTGCGGGCGTCGGCGGAGGTGATCGCCGAGCGGATGCTGCGGCGGTCGACGGAAGGGAAGCACTTCATGCCGGCGAGCCTGCTGCGGAGCCAGCTCGACCTGCTGCAGATCGACGGCACGGAGGGGGTCACGGAGTTCGACGCCACGACGGCGCGCCCCGGCGACATCGTCCGTGACGCCGTTGATCTGTTCAGGGAGGAGCTGGCGTCGACAGTCCCTTCTTGACTTGTTTCTGAATGCGAAATGCGATGCAATTTCATCCATGATTCAGTATTCATTCATCCCATCATAAAGAACCTCCACGTTTACAGACAAACTCTGAACATGAAGCAGGCTCTCTTCAACATTACCCAGTTCATTCAGAATCAAACATCCATAGCGATGAAACAGGCATGCTCGATAGACAAGAGGGTGGAAAGAAAGAAAAAAAAAAACAAATCTAGCTAACAGCAATGGTGATTGCTATTGTTCTAACCTGCAACCTATACAGACCAAGCACAGCTGCATGAGGTATCCTGGTCAGGGAGACCTGTTGAACCAACCACAGATTGTGTGGTCACGGGACCTGTTGCCGCCGATTGTAAGTGTCCTCGTGGACAAACACCGGTTCGCTGCTCTGCTGCGGGATCACAGGCTGGCCCATCGCGATGCCATGGTTCTGCGGGGTTGCAAATGTCGGCGGAGGACCCTTTGACGATGACAGGGCGACATAGTAGACTATCGCTAGCGCCACGCTGGCGAGGGCTAGCACCGCTCCCCCGGAGAAGACCCCTGGCTTCACGACATAGCAGAAGCTACCAAAGTACATGTTCTCCTCGCCTCTCTGGTCATTCAGGGCAGCTCCAGTCAGCAGGAGAAGGAATGCGATAATGAAAGTGCACCTGCGGAATTTAGCAATACTTAGGTTAGCACATTAGCGAAATCTGGTATTCAGAAAACTAGTAGAAACACATATATCACCGGTTACTAAATCCAACAAGTTAATGAGAGCCTTGTCTAGGAAGACGTAGAATTTCACTGCAGGTACTATAAGCTTGGGATCTATGCAAAAGCTATTATATGGATCCAGCATGTGGACTACTCATATTTGTGGCTTCCAAGGAATATAATAAACATCAGTCAATTAACAGTGTGCCAGCTACTAGATCAAAGAATGTATTTAAGAAAATGATGTGACTCTTTATATGTCAATGCTACGCTATTTCTTTATAATGGTTGCTTCACTAATGCAAAATAAAAATAACGAAACGAGTCAAATGCAGTCAAGAACTCAGGTGTAGTTTGACGTTCAACGTGACATAGCAACACTCAGCATCCATTATTGGGGTAAACCCATTCACAAAAAGGCTAAGTAAAGTTTACAAAATATGAGAGAAGAACAAAAGCGATCATAAACTTGTAGACCAGAATGTTACCAAGATATGATGAATGAGATCAGAGCTACACTCCAGTTAGTGTCTGAGGGAACAGGATGCCTCTTACAACAGATGCAACCAGCGACCGTGTTTATGATAGATTGGGCGAGCATAAGAGAGACGGCAGATATTAAACCAAGCGCTAAGGCTGGGGTTCTTGGGTATATGCATTCACCAGGAGTACCGCTTGTTTGAACATCCGATACCTGCACGATTCACAGCAAGTTACATCTGGACATGAGCACAAATATATGTACAATTTATTAACAAAAGAATGACTACCATTTCCAGAACCTCTCTTTATAGCACATAATGTGAAACAGTCAATTGTTAATAAATTTGCCAGTTCCAAAATGGTAAGTTAGGTTGAAAAATAAATCAAATTGGCATAAACATACATGAATGTGTCCATTAGACGTGACAACGAATGTATTTTAATGTAGAAGACTAGCACGTGCCTTCCTCAATGAAGGGGAAAAAAACCCTGTGACAAGCATATGTGCCTTAGAATTTGTATGCAGGGGTGACGTGCAGCAATTGCGAATCCCACCTCAAGGTAGTGAAGCACCACACCACCTATGATTTTAGCTACTATCTCACCAAAAGTGCAATAAGAAAACCTTGGAACCATTGTTCTATCGAGGCATATGTAGCTAAACAAATAGGCATCAAATCCTAAGGCAATGTGGCGTCGTGACCCCAAAGGGCAAAGGGCAAAGGCCAAAGATGAAGAATGGCAATAAAAAGGAAATAAAAAACACAGAAGATCCTGATTGATTTGAACCACTTGGGATGGATCAGTTGCAACCCAGACGAAACCAATGAAGCACTGAACCTCACACGATGGCAGCCAACCATTTCTATGACAAGGCCATTGGCTCACAGATTTCGTTCACCTCTCACCATACACCTAAAAGAAAGGAAGTTTTATTCGATTCCTTGTTGCATCATAGGTCATACCGGCTAGGTACACTCAGGATCATTACCGTTCACCCCCGCGACGCGCAAGCGTAAAGATCGCCTATTTATAACTCCAAACAAGCATAATAATCTTTCTCTCTAATAGCAGTACTAATTACTAGAGTACCGCAGCCGACTCGGCTCCCCGGCCGAAGGATGCGCCCAATCGCCGACCGCTCCTCCGCCGAGAACTCCAGCGCTCAGGAGCGACCAAGATCTACCACTCGGAGTCGGCGGAGGCAAGACCATCGCCGTACTGTACTCAAGAAGAACGGGGCAGCAACGGCGCCAGCGCATAACCGGCCGCCGCGCTGGCGCAGAAGAAGGGGGAGGCGGCGAGACGCACCTTGACGCGGGTGGCTTCGGCCGCGAAGCCGAGCGCCGCCGAGAGGACGCCGAGGAAGCCGACCACCGCGCACACCGCCACCACCTTGCGCTCCATCTCCCCCCTGAGCCAACCAACTACTCTCCTCTACCAAACAACCACCAAACCTCTCTCCTCTCCTTTCGCTCCCTAGTCCCTCCCCCGTCCCCCCCTACTACAGGTCGCTCCAGGTACAGCGGCTGCCTGCAACCGCAAGCAAGCAAAAGCAACAGGGGGAGGAGAAGACACACGGGGACGAGAAACAGCCTGTTGGCTCGTTGGTTTCAGCCCACCAAATCAACATCAGCCGGACTTAACCAACCAGCGAACAATCTGGCGGTTTTGTCCGGCCGCCGACGGAACGGGACCGGGGAAGGAGAGCCAGCAACTGGAATTTCCTTCCACCGAATTATTTTTCTCGGCGGTCGCGTTTATCCCGCGGTCTTTCGCGTCGCTTCGCCCGCTGCTCGTGGGGGCCACGGGTTATGTGGGGCCCACGCGCCAGCAGCAGCAGCTGCACCGCCACGTCGTCCCGTTCGAGGCGCGCAGAGGGGCGTGAGTGTGCGGACGGTCCACGGTGGACGTGCAGGAGCGCGCGGGGGAAGGGGGAGGTGGGGCCGACCTGAGGACGGCCGGTCCTCGGGCGGTGCGCGGTGGACGCGGTGCACGGGTTTCTGCTTTTGCGTGTGTAGGCAGTTGTGCGTGTGTTCTTTTTGCCTTTTGTTTTTTCGTTTTTTTTTTCTTTTTTGCTTTGCTTGCGGGACGGGAATTTCTATGGGCGTGATTGGTCGGTTGAACCGTTTGTTTGGTTGTTCCGCTCATCCTTTTATTCATCTGCCCTTTTTCACGATTTCGTCTTCTAGATTTTTTCTTCCCCCAGGTGTAGGATGACTTGATCACCCAGGATGCAGGACCCATCCGTCGGACACCTAAAAAAGCTAATGCATATATGCAACCAAACACTAATCCCATCTTATACTAAATCAATAGCAAAGACAACCAAATACGAACCACATGCACTGATCTCAATCTGACTTCTTCAGCTCTACACGGCCTGACCATCCTGACTTAAGACTTGCTCTACAATCAATCACGCCCTACGTGAACGAATGAAAAAGAAAGGGGTGGAAATTTGGTACGAGTACCAAAGTACGTACTAGGTCGGTAGGTGGATGGTGGGCGAGCTGTGATTTTGAGTTGTCCAGGTGCCTTTTTTTTTCTTCCTTACTTCCAAAGTAGACCGACCAACCAGAGACAAAACACCAATTGTTTGATTCTGAAATTGTCCTGCTCATAGGTCAAACTGTTCTTAGTTTGATCAAACAAGCATCATGCATTACTAGGTTATTATGGAATATAAATTCATTGTTTAGGTCCTATTTAAATTACACGTTAAAAATCAGCCCATGTTGTGATAATAGGTTAACAAGAGCTAATAGATTTTAACTACCGATTAGTACCTCTATTTTCTTTTATAAAAGCAAGTATAGTAAGGGGCTGTTAGTAGGCTAAATGCTTAGGTGGAAGTGGAAGAGAGTGAGAGGGTGAGAGGAAAGAGAAGAGAGGTGATCCGTAACTTGTAAGTTTACGGTCAGCTCATGCACAACAAAGAAACTTTGTGAGAAAAAAAGTGAGATTATAGTTGAGCTAACTATTATATAATGGGTTGATAGCTTGTAGCCTATAGAAGGTTGTATTATTAACCTTACTCTAAAACTAGCTTGACATGACACAGTCTTTTAAAATAGACTTTAATTTTTATTTATTTTATATTATATTGTTTATGTTTACAAATATACAATAGTTGGATATATATTTAATCATAAATCTAACCGGATAAAATTTGTATAATAATAATAATAATCAAAGGGCTAACTATAAATTATTGGTTAAAGTTGGGAGCAGTGTCGTAAATTAAACCATTGCCACTGTACGCAAAAAGCCACAAAGATCACTATCAGCCGAATGCTTCAAGCAGTAGCACTCATAATAAAGTATTAACGTTGAAATAGGACCACTAGTTCATGCAAGACAAAATGCAGAGACCAGAGTGTCCGACGAATATTTTTACTTTTACACCCGGCTGGCTATCGGCGCGGCGATACAGCGCCCCGTTTGTCTTTGATTTATAAGCCATACTTTTTCAACTAATGAACAATATTTTTCTTTCTCACTAAATTAATCAACAGTACTTTTAATCATAACTTATTAGCCAAACAAACCGAAACGAACAAGGCGACAGTCAGTCGTCGACGTGAACCCTTGAAAGAGACAACCAGACAAAACTTCCAAGGAACAGTAAGGAATCAAGGTTACACCAGTACTACTACGGACAAAACACACGCAAGAGAAAATTCATAGCACAGCCACAAAAGTCGCCTTTTCCATTATTTGAAGTCTTTTTTTTTCCTGGAAGAAGCTCTTTCGCACTGGCCATGGAAATTGGTAAAAAGATTCACGCTAATCAGTTTTTTTTAGAGTAAAATGCACCCTGGGTCCTTAAATTTTTAGGGCATTCCCATCTGGGTCCTCAAACTAAAAAAGCGACTATCTAGGTCCCTCATCTATTGCCGCCGTGCACCAAAGGTCCAAAACCAGCCACGCAAGCACCAACATCCGACGTGGCACGCCACGGTGGTAGCTGAACACTGGGCCCGTGCCACAACTGGGCGACGTGGCACGCCAGAGAACGTGCCACGTCGGATGTTGGTGCTTGCGTGGCTGGTTTTGGACCTCTGGTGCACGGCGGCAATAGTTGAGGGACCTAAATAGTCGTTTTTTTAGTTTGAGGACCCAGATGTGAATGCCGTAAAAGTTTAAGGACCTAGGGTGCATTTTACTCTTTTTTTTATATTTGTTTAGATCTTGTTATTTGTTACCTCTGTTGCTAAGGCTAATAGTGGATAGTTCAGTGCGTGGCTTATGCAGCGGCTGAAGTTAACTCTCTCCATCATCATATATAATATCGGGTGCATTTTTTTTTCTATGTATGTAGTGGTGGATTTATTACTAATTAGAATAAAGAAGAGAAATCTGGTTTCACTAAGTGATTTGCAAGTCAAAAGAGAAAGGCAACCTCCCCGTCGACAGCGAGGTATCAATAGTGACTTTGTGAATCTCAAGATCTGCCGGCTCAGTCCTTCGGAGGTGCTCATAGGGTAGAGTTTAGATACATATGTTCATAGGGGTGAGTGTGCATACGTGTTGTAGACGTCTGTGTTGTACTGTGTAATTCTCAAAAATAAAAAAAAAGAGAAATGGCACAACGTGCCAAAAGAGAAATGATACATAGGGTTCTAAAGGATTGTTGACAACAAAATATGGACAAAACATATTGATCCCAGCGGTTTCCTAAACCGGCTAAGGCCCTGTTCGGCTTACCCCATATTCGGCTTGTTCGGTTTCTTTTTTCAGCTGGAATAATATTTTTCTCTCACAACAATTCAGCCGGAACAGTGTTTTTCAGCCAGTTTCAGCCAAGTTTCAGACCAGCGAACGGGGCCTAAATTGGTTTTGGGACTTTGTCAAATGCACAGTGGACGGACTTCACTATTGTGTTCCTCTTATCAAGATAATTAGAGAAACATATATAGATCGTCTAGTTTGGAGTCAACGTAAGAAAACATGATTTTGGGGTGTTGATAGATTCAGCAGTTTTCAAAACCAGCTAAGACGGATTTGTATACTTCTCCGAATTGAAGAATGGACTGGATCACTGCATTCCTTTCGTTGAGTTGATCAAAAAATGTATAAAGATCGTCCAATTTGAAGTTGGGGTAAAGAAATTACGGCTTTGGTTTTTGCCTCGCGCAAAAACCGCTTAGCAGGTTTTGAAAACCAGCTAAGCCGTTTTTTTCTGGTCCGAGCCCGAATTGAGTTTAACTCGATGAAAAGTCGTCCAATATCGTGGAAAGCTTGTAGATTATGTTTGAGAAATGTTTCTTAATGGGATAAGGTTGCACCTCTACTTATATTAGAGGATCACTACAGATCAAGGCAATCTAACTAAACAATCGACAAAAACCAATTATGTTGCATATATACAGCAGACACGTTCAAGCTGAAGGTGAAGCCCGGCAAGATGTACATGCTCCGGCTCTTCTTCTCCATTGCCAACAACACGTGGCACGTCCTACCAATAATGTAGGGTACTCACAGGTCACAGCAACATCATCTGTTAAGTCACGTGGGAAGTCCAGATTTCAAACAAGACTACCAACTCTCCATCGCCACTTCACCCCGCATCAACCAAGCTTTCTGCCATGGCCACGTCGGCAACGAAGAGCTTGAGAGAGCTCGACGGCGGTGCATCACGCCCGCATGTCATGTTCATCCCGAGAGCCGGCATGGGCCACCTCCTCCCGTTCTTCCGCTTCATCGCGTTTCTCGCGGGGCACGACGACGATGTCGACTTCTTCGTGGCGACCGTTCTTCCCACCGTCTCTGCCGCCGAGGCCGACCACTTCAGCAGCCTCTTCGCTGCCCTCCCCCGCGTCCACCGCGTCAACCTCCACCTCCTGCCATTGGACGCGTCTGAGTTCCTAAGCCACGACCGTGACCCGTTCTTGTTAGTGTTGATCTCTCCAGCTCGGCCTAACGGCCGAGTTGGGCCTTGACCTCGCGCCCTGATCGGGGGCGCCCAACCATACATGGTCGGTGGGCCCTGTCGCACTGAGCTATAAAGAGAGGTTGGGGCCGGCAACTCTCAGTACGAGGTTCACTGTGAGCCACCACACCCACCGATAAAACCTAACCTGATCTAGTGAGGGGCGCAACTAGCGACGGGAAGCACCATCACCGGGACGCCATCGCCATTGGACCACTTCACTGCTACACCGCCACTGGAGCGCCACCTCCTCACCGCCCTCTCTACCGACGCGATGGACGGTTCCAGCTCCACCAAGCCCTCCGATGGTCAGTACCTCTGCTCCCCTCTCCCTCTTGGATCTCGTAATCCATGTTCTAGGGCATGTTTATCCTATTCTAGTCAAGTCAGCACCCCTAGATCTACATCTAATGATCTTGTAATTTTAACAATGGTATCAGTCGCCAACCCTAGCGTGTAGATCTAGATTTTGGGATACAAATCCAAGAGAAACTAAAAGGAGATGAATCGAAAGAAACGAATCGAGTTGAATCATCCTAACCCTAACCCTAACCCTAGAAGGGGAACAGACAGAGAAGAAGAGGACCTACCTGGTTTCTTCACCACCATCGACACCGCCGCACGTGCGAAGAACGACCCGCCGTCGCCTCGCCAGCACGCGGGAAGACAGTCGAGCCACAGTCATCGCCGTTGAAAGCATCTAGGCCCCTAGTTGGGTTTCAGTGATTAATGACAATACAAGATTACTATGACTAACGTGTGTTTTACAGAGACAAGTAAGTTAGGTCATGGTAATGGAGATCAATTGGGCAATCAAGGTTGGCATGCCCCTACGATGGAAATCGTTTCGGTTTTCAAAGGATGGATGACAAGGTTAAGGATGACTAGTTCTAAGTGTCGATTGAAGTTGAAGTGACACTTAGAGTAGTTTAGGACTTTGTTTTTCCTTTGGCCATACTATTAAGGGGGGTATGGACGAGTAGCTTGACCTAGGTGAGTCTAGTGAGTTAGGTGTGGTGCACACTTGTTAAAACTAGCTCTAGGTAGCTCCTATGAATGCCTAAGATCCTTTGGAGCAAACTTCATTCACATATAATCGAGAGTTGAAAGTGAATAGAGGGTCAAATGCTGACCGGATGCTGGCCCCGGTGCGACCGGACGCTGGCCGCAGGGTCCGGTCAATTCATTTGATCAGCAGTCTGCGTCCGGTGCGACCGGATGTTGGAAAGGTCAAGTGACCAGACACTGAAAGGCAGCGTCCGGTCGACTCCAGTAAGGTTCCAGAGAAGGGAATCTGCGACCGGACGCGTCCGGTCAGTACTGACCGGACCCTGGGGGTTCAGCGTCCGGTCGAGTCCAGTAAGGTTCCAGTAAGGGTTTAATACGACCGGACGCATCCGGTCAGTGGTGACCGGACCCTGCCAGCGTCCGGTCAACACATTTTCACTGGTTCGCGGGTTGAACTGATCGGAGCGTCCGGTCAATACGACCGGAGCGTCCGGTCACCCTGCAGAAGCTCATAATGGTTCGTTTTTCAGGCTGCCTTATAAATAGAAGCTCCACTCGTGTGTGGAGTCACTTTTTCTCATTCCAATAGCTGAGAAACACGTTTGTGAGTGCCAAGAAGAGCAAGGTCCTAGTGAGGTGATTGAGATTTGAGAATCCAAGAGAGTAGCCTCATTAGTGAATCAAGAGTAGCCAAGTGTGCATCCATCTTCTCATTAGGCTTCGCGTGGTCAAGTGAGAGTTTGTGCTTGTTACTCTTGGTGATCGCCATCACCTAGATGGCTTAGTGGTGATTGGGAGCTTGGTGATCACCCGGCGGAGCTTGTGGGTGACCCAACTCAAGTTGTGAGCGGCTTTGGGTGATTCGCCGCGACGGAGTGTCGAAGAATCAACCAGTAGAGAGCACTTGATCCTTGCGCGGATCAAGGGGGAGCTACACCCTTGCGCGGGTGCTCCAACGAGGACTAGTGGGGAGTGGCGACTCTCCGATACCTCGGCAAAACATCGCTGCGTTTCTCTCTCTCTATTTACTTTGAGCATTTACTTTGAGCAATTCAATACTTGTTCTGACATTCATAGAATTGCCTTGCTAGAGTAAGTTTGGAACATAGGTTGCAAGTCCGTTGTGCGTTAGATTAATAGAATCACTTTTCTAGGCACAAGGGGTTAATTGGGCTAACCGTAGGATTTGATTATTGCAAAAAAATTTAGAATTAGCCCAATTCACCCCCCTTTTGGGCATCTTGATCCTTTCAATTGGTATCAGAGCCTCGTGCTCACGTTTTAAGCTTAACCGCTTAGAGCAAGATATCTCACGGGGACGGACCTCCTCCTATCTTTGAGGGATATGACTTTTCATATTGGAAAATCCACATGGAGGCGTACTTAGAAGCTCTAGACGTTGGTATTCTTAGAGCCACCTCTCAAGGCTTCCCAAAACCTCGGGATGCAACTAATTTACAAGGCGATGAGGTTAATTATGAAAAATGGAATACAAAGGCTCGAAACACCATCTTTAGAGGCCTTTGCAAAGATGTGTTCAACCGCGTAAGGAACCACAAAGACGTCCATGCACTATGATCAGACGTTTGTGCGCTCCATGAGGGAACCAAGAGTGAGCATGAGGAACGCTATCATCTTGTAATCAAAAAGCTAAATTCCTTTGAGATGCTTCCTAAAGAAAGTGCTAATGAGATGTATTCACGTTTAAATGTTCTTGTAGAGGAAGTCAATAGGCTTGGACTTACTCAAATGTCACCATCCGACGTTGTGAGAAAGATCTTGAGTGTCCTCCGCATTGACAAATATGGGCACATTATAACCATGCTACATCAAGGTGATCTTTCCGCCGCTACACTAACACAAATCTTGGGAAAGATCAATGCTCATGAGATGTACATGCACATCACGCCATAAGATGGCTCATCCTCTACAAAGAAGAAAGAGAAGGACTTAGCATTCAAAGCTAGCCAAGATAAGGGCAAAGCAAGACTTGAGTATGAGAGCTCAAGTGATGAAGATGATGAAGAAAGTCTTGCTCTCATGGTGAAGAAGACCGCCAAGATGCTAAAGAAGCTAAACAAGAGTGGCATCAAGTTTGATGGTAAGAAGAAGAAGTTCTTCACTAGCTCAAGAAGAAAGCCAATCTCCAAGATGGATCGCTACAATTGTGGCGAACTTGTCCATCTAGCTCATCAATGCACAAAGCCCAAGAAAGACAAGTTCAAGAATAAGAACAAAGGCAAGAAAGATGACTCAAGCAATGAAGATGAAGATGAGAAGAAAAAGAACAAGCCATACAAGAAGGGAGATGGCAAAAAGAAGGACTTCTACAAGAAGAAGAGTGGAAAGGCCTATATTGTCGGTGATTGGCTCACGAACATTGATTCATCAAGTGGATCATCCGATGATGATGGTGACAATGAGAAGGTGGCCACCATTGCTATTGATCTTGCATCTTCACCGCCACCATCGCCATCATCCTCTACACACCTATGCCTTATGGCCAAGGGTGAACACAAGGTAACTAAGAATGATGATAGTAGTGATGATGAGCATGCTAGTGATGATGATAGCGATAGCGATGATGATGATTCACCTACATATGATGATCTTGTCAAAATACTAAGAAAATACACTAAGATCATTAGAAAGAGTAGAGCTACAAATGAAAAGCTTGATGCTAAAAATGATTCACTCTTAGCTAAGTGTGATACATTGGAAAAGGCTAATGATGAGCTTAGAGAAACTAATGATGCTATATCATCTAAACTCAAGGAGCTCAAATCTTCTAAGAAAGAGCTTAAAGATAAATATGATAAACTTGAGTGGGTGCACAATGAGCTCATCACTAGTCACAACAAACTAAAAGATGAGTATACAACTCTTAAGATCAATCATGATACTCTTGTCATTGCTCAAGAATTCCTACCAAATGAGCCACATGATGCTACTAACCATGTTGTTAAGATTGATATAGCTACATCATGTGATGATTTGATTGATGAAAGCATTGAGCAAGGATCTAGTGGCAAAGGCAAGCAAGTGGTTGAGTGCAATGACTATGATGAATATGTCAAGCTCAAGAACACAAATGAGAAGCTCATGAAAGATCTTGAAGAAATGAAAAGCCATAGCACCATTGTGCTAGAAACTCTTGATCATGACAAAGAGTTGATTCTTGAGAATGAGAAGCTCAAAGAAGAAAACAAGAAGCTCAAGGAAGAAAAGAAAGATGATGCTCTAAAGGAAGAAAATAAGAAGCTCAAGTTAGAGAAAGAGCATCTCAAGATTGGATTGAGCAAGTTTGCTAGAGGCAAGCATCTCCAAAGTGAGCTACTCATGAACACCGTCATGAAGATGGATAGAAGTGGCATTGGATATGTGGCAAGTATAGAGAAGAAGAATGCTCAAGTTCAACAACAACAATCAAAGCCAAAGCCAAAGCCAAAGAGATGTTTTGAGTGTGGACAAGAAGGCCACTTTGCTCATGAGTGTCAAACTCCACCGCCACAACCCTTGCCCAAGCATGCTAGACCCTTTGCCTTCAATGCTCACTACATGCTTAGAAAGGACTCTAGTGGAAAGATGAAAGTCATGTTCTTAGGTCCCCCTAACAAGAATAGGCCTAAGAAGATTTGGGTGGCTAAGTCACTTGTTGAGAAGGTGAAGAGCCCTCAACAAGTTTGGATTTCTAAAGCTTGAATCTCTTGTGTGTAGGTGAACTACAAGATCGGTGGAAGTCATTGGGTTATTGATAGTGGTTGCACTCAACATATGACCGGTGATCCTCGTATGTTCACCTCACTAGATGAAGAGGTAGATGGACAAGAGAAAATAATATTTGGAGATAACTCAAAGGGTAAGGTTAAAGGATTGGGCAAAGTGGCAATATCAAATGATCATTCCATCTCCAATGTGCTCTATGTTGCGTCATTGAGCTTCAACTTGCTATCCGTTGGACAATTGTGTGATCTTGGCTTTCAATGCTTGTTCACTGAGAAGGAGGTTGTTATATCCAAGGTAGATGACAATCAAGTGATATTCAATGGATTTAGATACAACTTATATCTAGTGGACTTCACCTCCGAAGATACAAATTTGAAGACTTGCCTATTCACCAAAACAACACTTGGGTGGCCATGGCATAAAAGACTTGCTCATGTTGGGATGAGCTCACTCAAGAAGCTTATGAAGAATGATTTGGTGAGAGGGTTGAAGGATGTGAAGTTTGAGAAGGACAAGCTTTGTAGTGCATGTAAGCCGGCAAGCAAGTTGCAAATACTCATCCAACCAAAGCTTTCATGTCAACCACAAGAGTGCTAGAACTCCTACACATGGATTTATTTGGACCAACAACATACAAGAGTTTGGGAGGGAATCTCTATTGTCTTGTGATTGTTGATGACTACTCAAGGTATACATGGGTATTCTTCCTTCATGACAAATCCGAAGTTGCATCTTGCTTTAAGAAGTTTGCCAAGAGAGCCCAAAATGAATTTGAAGTGAAGCTCAAGAAGATAAGAAGTGACAATGGCAAAGAATTTGACAACACAAACATTGAAGCCTATTGTGATGAAGTTGGGATCAAGCATGAAGTCTCCGCAACTTATACTCCTTAACAAAATGGTGTAGTTGAGAGGAAGAACCGGACCTTGATCACTCTTGCAAGGACAATGCTAGATGAGTACAACACCTCCAAAGCTCTATGGGCGGAAGCAATCAACACCGCATGCTATGCATCCAACCGCCTATTCCTTGGTAAGACACCTTATGAGTTGCTCAATGGGAAGAAGCCGGACGTCTCCTTCTTTAGGGTGTTTGGTTGCAAATGCTACATCTACAAGAAGCGGCAACACCTAGGAAAGTTCCAAAGATGTTGTGATATTGGTTTTCTTGTTGGCTACTCATCGCAGTCCAAAGCATATAGAGTATTTAATCATGCCACCGGCTTGGTTGAAGAAACATATGATGTGGAATTTGATGAATCTAACGGCTCCCAAGGAGCACATGAGAATCTTGATGATATAGGTGATGAACCATTGAGGGAGGCTATGAAGAATATTCCGGTGGGAGACATCAAGCCAAAAGATGATGAAGATGATGTACAAGTCATTAACCAACTTTTTTCATCAAGTGTGCCACAAGATGGTGAAAAAGATGGGAGAGTAGAAAATGAAGATACTCATATCTCCCATGAGCAAATGGTGGTATAAGCACAAGATGTTGATGCTCCACAACCTCCTCCCCAAGTGGTCAATAGAAGAAATACACCTCTCCTATAAGATCTCATCATAGGGAGTCCATCAAAGGGAGTAATGACTCGATCTCAAAAACTTACTTCATTTATTGCTCATCACTCTTTTGTCTCTTGCTATGAGCCTACCAAGGTAGAAGAAGCTCTTAAAGATCCGGATTGAATCAATGCCATGCATGAAGAGTTGAACAACTTCACTCGCAATGAAGTTTGGACTCTTGAAGAGCGACCAAAAGGTGCAAGAGTTATTGGAACGAAGTTGGTGTTCCGCAACAAGCAAGATGATCAAGGTGTTGTTGTGAGGAACAAGGCAAGACTAGTTACAAAGGGGTTCTCTCAAGTTGAAGGTTTGGATTTTGGAGAGACCTTTGCACCGGTTGCAAGATTAGAAGCCATCCGTATCCTACTTGCATATGCATCACATCATGAAATGAAACTATATCAAATGGATGTGAAAAGTGCATTTTTAAATGGCTTTATTAATGAACTAGTCTATGTTGATCAACCTCCCGGGTTTGAAGACCCTAGATATCCTAATCATGTTTATAGGTTGTCCAAGGCACTATATGGGCTTAAGCAAGCCCCAAGAGCTTGGTATGAGCGCCTTCGGGACTTCCTTATTAAGAAGGGCTTTACCATTGGGAAGGTCGACACCACACTATTCACCAAGAAGCTTGATGGGTATATCTTCATTTGTCAAGTATATGTTGATGATATCATCTTTGGATTATCAAATGAAGACTCATGCAAAGAATTTGGTGAATTGATGTCGAAGGAGTTCGAGATGTCCATGATTGGTGAGCTTACATTCTTTCTTGGTTTTCAAGTCAAGCAAATGAAAGAAGGCATCTTCATCTCTCAAGAGAAATACACAAAAGATCTTCTCAAGAGATTCAAGATGGATAAATGTAAGCCAATCAAGACACCAATGCCTACCAATGGACATCTCGACCTAGATAAGGGAGGTAACCCGGTTGATCAAACTCTACCGTTCTATGATTGGTAGCTTGTTATATTTAACCGCATCTAGTCCCGACATCATGTTTAGTGTGTGTATGTGTGCTAGATTTCAAGCTAGTCCTAAGGAAACATATTTAATTGCCATAAAAAGAATCCTTAGGTATCTTAAACACACACCAAGCATTGACCTTTGGTATCCCAAAGGAGCTATATTTGAATTAGTTGGCTATTCCAATTCAGATTATGCCAGATGCAAAGTGGATAGAAAGAGCACATCCGAAGGGTGCCATTTGCTTGGTAGATCACTTATGTCTTGGTCCTCCAAGAAACAAAATAGTGTGGCTTTGTCCACCACCAAAGCAGAATACATTGCCGCGGGTGCTTGTTGTGCACAAATATTATACATGAAACAAACTTTGCTAGACTATGGTGTAGTTCTAGAAAAAGTACCTCTTTTGTGCGACAATGAAAGTGCCGTAAAACTTGCAAATAATCCGGTTCAACACTCTCGCACCAAGCACATAGATATCCGCCATCACTTTCTAAGACATCATGTTGCTAAAATGATATATCACTAGAAGGTGTAAGAACCGAAGATCAATTAGCGGATATCTTCACTAAACCACTAGATGAGGCTACATTTTGTAGATTGCGGAATGAGCTCAATGTACTTGATTTTAGTAACTTCACTAAAAATTGAGCTTGTGTTGTCCATTGCATTCATTGTAATATACAGCATGTTTAATTTTTGGCAATGCATATAGGGCTTATCTAACATGGTTAAGATAACCGCCGAAAAGCATGTGAAGAAGCTTAACCTTGGATCAAACTTGACAAGCAACTAGATTTACTTACAAAGTATTCCATATGCATGGATGTTGTTTTGTCATTTTGTTCCATTTGCCCTTTTATTGCCTATTTTCTTTAAAAAATTATAGCCTAAGGCAAAATATTTTGAAAAATATGAGGGTTTGAGAGAGGTCACTCACATCAGTCCCAATTGGTGTTTATTTGGATCTTATTCAAGTTGGGACTTGATTGGGAACAGGCAGCGTGAAGGAACATTGAAGATTTGCTGGAAAAGGACCACCGGACACTACACCGGATGCTTCTGTCCAGCGTCCGGTCAGTTCACAGGAGGTGAACTGCTGCTGAAGGAGTGACCGGACGCTGCGTTTGTGCGTCCGGTCAGGAAGGGATCCAGCGTCCGATCGTTTGAAGAAGGAACAGGCTGTACTGACCGAACCCTGCCTGCGTCCGATCATGGACCACCAGATGCGTCTGATCGTGATTCCAAAAGAATTGGACCTCTCTGGAATCGACCGGATGCTGGGTGGTAGCGTCCGGTCAGTTGATCTCGCGTGGCATCAGGACTCTTCTTCTATTTCCTTTCTTGTCACGTTGGGGGATCTATTTAACCACAACCGCCGTACCTCTTTGCCCCGCATCTCGCTGTGACCAAGCTCGTGCCCCAGCTACCGCGCCACCATAGCTCCACCACGCCGCTGAGCTTCCTTATCGCCAGAGTACTGCCCGCGCTCGCCTTTGCTCCTGCTCCACCACCGCGCGCCACCGCCGGCTGCCTGCGCTCGCCCCTGCTCCGTGCCACCGTAGCCGCGTGCCTTCCGCGCCTGCAGCGCCGTCAAAGCCGAACCCATGCGCCCGGTGCCTCCAGCTAGCGAGCAGCTCCACCGCGCCGATTTTCCATGCCCTAGCCCTGCCTCCGCGTTGGTAAGGCCCTACTACCGATTCATTAGATTACCTAGCATCAGCGCAGCAACCCTAACTTCATCATTGTCGCTGATCCCCGGCCGATTCTTCGTAGAGCTTCGAGAACCCTAACCCTAGCTAGTTCAGTGTTTCCCCGCATGACGTCTCTTCTTTTCCCGGATCGCTGATCGTCAGGTAGCATGCCCGTCGCTTCAATTTCATACCTACACTGCTTGCTTCCTAGGGTTTTCGCATCTATTAGATATATTGTATTTACTTGTATATCCATCTATTCCATTGTGCAGCGAGTCAGTACCGTTGAGGTTCTTGTGACAGTTGTCAGACAACTCGGAGCCAAGATCGCGAGTACGGATCAAGGCCAAGCCTTGAGAGTGTTAGTTTGACAGTTGATCTTCGTTAGTGGCAGTTCATCCTCTTGTCAGGGTAGATGGCTCACACGAAGAATGTTGGTGGTGGTCCAGGAGACGACGATCAAAGGCCCCCGCCTCGCCAGCCTATAGGATCGAAAGGCAAGGCAACGAAGCAGGTGACATCCAAGAAGTGCAAGTACCCCAACGTAGAGACAACGAGAGCGGCAGCAGTCACTGAGGCTGCAGAGCGTGCCGAGAGAGGAGGTGCTTGCAGTGGCATGGTCATTGTAGATCCGTAGCTTACACCGGCATAGAGGGCAGCAGTTGAGGAGGCTGAGCGTCGTCATGGTGGTCCACCTGGGACTGTCATGATGGCAGGACATCGACTGGCTCTTGTAGAGCCTCGACCTCAGGGGGAGCCCCAGCAGGAGCCACAGTAGTAGCCCCCACTAGCAGAGCCTCAGCCAGCTTAGGAGACCCAGGAGGGCCAGTAGACCGAGGAGACCGAGCCGGCACCCTAGCTACGCCGCTCTGGTCATACCAGTGCTATAGTCCAGCGAGGCTAGCTACATAGTGTAGGGGTTCACACCCACCGCCCAAACCACAGGGTCTGCCTCTAGTGGTACACCTTGACTTGAGGGCTGCCACAGCTAGATAGGTTCGCCAGTTGAGGTTTGTTGAGTTTGACGTGTGGTTCCCTCCGAGGAGGGATGAGAGAGCAGCAGAGGGCTTCTATACACCGCTCCAGGAGGACTTCTATAATGCTTATCTCAATAGTGGGGTAGTGTTCAGATCTCAGAGAGTCTACAGTATAGAGTCTATTATGGCAGTAGCCGGAGAGCATATCCGCCCCTACTTGTCATATTTGCCAGGGCACATAGATCTAATTGGCCGGATAGGAGTATATGTACCATCTTGGGTTTGGCAGTTTTATGCTTCACTCTACGTTGATCCGCATCACAACTTCATACACTTTGCATTCAACGGCAGAGACTATAGGGTGATGAGTTTCAGGGCCCAGGAGATACTGAGGCTACAGGATCAGCCTATCAGATTGCATGAGGTATGCTATGGACAGCAGGAGCCTCCCAGGCGCCCTCATGGAGGGTTGGTGCCCCCTACAGATCTTGTGCGCCATTGCTTCAAGGAGCCCTTTGGTGAGGGGTCGAGGAGGAACCCTAGTGACCTGACTCCTATAGCTCATGTGCTAGAGGCCATTATCAGGAGGACACTACTTCCTAGGTTGGGATACAGAGAGGGTCTGACTCGCCTACAGCTCTGGCTCCTTAATGCCTTGATGCAGCAGACCGTGTTCGACATTTGGGACCTCCTTCTATCAGAGATGGAGGATACTATTGCTGAGGACTTCAAGGGTCGCAGATAGCTTCCATATGCACATTGGATTACTTTCTTGATGCTCTAGTCTATGCATGTTAGGACCCCAGAGATGGTTGCCGAGTACAGAGGTGCCACCATAGAGTTTCCAGCTTATAACATGGCACAGAGGATCAGGCACAGCACTCCACAGTCACCTGCTCAGCCTAGTCATCGTCCAGATGTTCTAGAGTCAGCAGCTTAGCAGGATGAGATCATCAGAGGCATAGCCCGCTACTGAGGAGGAGCAGCTTGAGGTACAATAGGAGATGACCGAGTCCAATGACAGTTCGGATGATGACTATCAGCCGATTCCTCATATGCCTCCACGCAGACATGATGTAGAGGTTGGCAGTTCCAACTCAGCTCCTCCTGCACCGCAGACGGACCCCACCTTGATTACTATTCTTGAGCAGATGCAGCAAGATCAGGCATGACAGGCACAGGAGACCGCTGCCAACTTCGCACAGTTTCAGGCTCGTCAGGACAAGTTCCAGCGGTAGCAGCAGCTCCTCCAGCAGCAGCAGCAGCAGATGCATCAGCAGCAGTTACTCATGCAGCAGTAGCTTATGGGATTTATGCAGCATGTAGTGACAGCACTTGGGGCCCCACAGCCACAGCCTTCACCCCAGCTTGCTCAGCCTGCCACCACTTTGATGACTCTAGCTGTATAGCCTAGTGGGCTTCAGAGTCAGGGACAGCCTCTAGCTTAGTTTGCTTCACCTATAGTTCAGGTGTCCCAATGGTTGTCCTCACCAGTGGTAGCCCCGCAGTTCACTCCATATCACACGGGCTTCTCACCGGAGCAGTCACCCTCGCTATTTGTGCCTGACACATCAGTCTCCAGGAGTCTTGGAGCATCTTTCAGTGAGTTGACTGGCATGCCTACACCGCCTCATATGCATACCGACGGTCCTTCTATAGCAGCCCCAGTTGCTGTGACTACTCAGAGGCTCCCCTCATCTATCGCCCCGTCAGATCCTACGATAGACGTCCCAGCAGCATCACAGGCAGCACCTGCCCCAGCTCAGACCCAGACTGCTTTAGAGACATTGCTAGCCACAGAGGGTCAGTCAGTACAGAGTTTAGGGTCAGATGATGATGGCGCCCAGTTCCAGCTTGCTCCTCGTACCTCAGCGCTCGGCTCATCCGCTGCAGCCCCACCGACCGACCCTTAGGTTTTGGTGTTTGACGCCAAAGGGGGAGAGGGTTCGAGTATGTAGACTCAGGGGGAGCGACATTTAGGGGGAGCTAGTTATCTAGTATTAGCTTATTATATACATTTGGAGTTTTATCTGTGTGATACACTATTACTTTTATGCATTCGTGTGTTACTTTCATGCATATTATTATATCTATGTGATAGTGATATCTATGTGATTGTGATATATGACATGTGTGCTCTCTACTTTGTATTATTTATATGTCATATCACTTGTGTTATGCTCATTTGCCCTTGCTTCCGCGTTTATACTCCGATGCAAATGATCTTTACTTGTACTCTTGCTTAATTCATATCCCTTGAGTACATTGTGTTGGCTTGGGTCATATAAGCTTGCCTAACACTTTTGTTCTTATCGACAAAAGCTTATATGAACCAAGCCCGTCAAAAACCTCACTCTTTCACATACTCGAGGTGGTATTGTCATCAATCACCAAAAAGGGGGAGATTGAAAGCATCTAGGCCCCTAGTTGGGTTTCGGTGATTAATGACAATACAAGATTACTATGACTAACGTATGTTTTGTAGAGACAAGTAAGTTAGGTCATGGTAATGGAGATCAATTGGGCAATCAAGGTTGTCATGCCCCTACGATGGAAATCGTTTCGGTTTTCAAAGGATGGACGACAAGGTTAAGGATGACTAGTTCTAAGTGTCGATTGAAGTTGAAGTGACACTTAGAGTAGTTTAGGACTTTGTTTTTCCTTTGGCTATACTATTAAGGGGGGTATGGACGAGTAGCTTGACCTAGGTGAGTCTAGTGAGTTAGGTGTGGTGCACACTTGTTAAAACTAGCTCTAGGTAGCTCCTATGAATGCCTAAGATCCTTTGGAGCAAACTTCATTCACATATGATCGAGAGTTGGAAGTGAATGGAGGGTCAAATGCTGACCAGACACTGGCCCCAGTGCGACCGGACGCTGGCCGCAAGGTCCGGTCAGTTCATTTGATCAGCAGTCTGCGTTCGGTGCGACCGGACACTAGAAAGGTCAAGTGACCGGACGCTGAAAGGCAACGTCCGGTCAACTCCAGTAAGGTTCCAGAGAAGGGAATCTGCGACCGGACGCATCCGGTCAGTACTGACCGAACCCTGGGGGTTCAGCGTCCGGTCGAGTCCAGTAAGGTTCCAGTAAGGGTTTAATGCGACCGGACGCGTCCGGTCAGTGGTGATCGGACCCTACCAGCGTCCGGTCAACACATTTTCACTGGTTCGCGGGTTGAACTGACCGGAGCGTCCGGTCACCCCGCAGAAGCTCATAACGGTTCGTTTTTCAGGCTGCCTTATAAATAGAAGCTCCACTCGTGTGTGGAGTCACTTTTTCTCATTCCAACAGCTGAGAAACACGTTTGTGAGTGCCAAGAAGAGCAAGGTCCTAGTGAGGTGATTGAGATTTGAGAATCCAAGAGAGTAGCCTCATTAGTGAATCAAGAGTAGCCAAGTGTGCATCCATCTTCTCATTAGGCTTCGCGTGGTCAAGTGAGAGTTCGTGCTTGTTACTCTTGGTGATCGCCATCACCTAGATCGCTTGGTGGTGATTGAGAGCTTGGTGATCACCCGGCGGAGCTTGTGGGTGACCCAACTCAAGTTGTGAGCGGCTTTGGGTGATTCGCCGCGACGGAGTGTCGAAGAATCAACCCGTAGAGAGCACTTGATCCTTGCGCGGATCAAGGGGGAGCTACACCCTTGCGTGGGTGCTCCAACGAGGACTAGTGGAGAGTGGCGACTCTCCGATACCTCGGCAAAACATCGCCGTGTTTCTCTCTCTCTATTCACTTTGAGCATTTACTTTGAGCATTTACTTTGAGCAATTTAATACTTGTTCTTACATTCATAGAATTGCCTTGCTAGAGTAAGTTTGGAACATAGGTTGCAAGTCCGTTGTGCGTTAGATTAATAGAATCACTTTTCTAGGCACAAGGGGTTAATTGGGCTAACTGTAGGATTTGATTATTGCAAGAAAATTTAGAATTAGCCCAATTCACCCCCCCTCTTGGGCATCTTGATCCTTTCAGCCGTGTGCGCGAGCCCCGGCTGAGGGCGCCACTACAAGCCCGCTCGACGGCGGCGCGTTCACCCTCAGACGAACATGCGCGCCGATGAGGGGGCCTATGGTGGCACCTGTCTTCTCTTCTCCGGCAGCCTCGGGTCATCGCCACTGCTGCGTCGTTGCGCTGAGAGAAAAGGGGAGGAGAAGAAATAAGACCTAGGGTTTTGGGGGAGGAAGCCAGCCGTGGTTTTGATCGGGCGAGGACTCCGGGGAGCTGTCCGATCTAGATGGACAGCTCCGAGCGGTCGAGTCGGCTTTTGGCCCAGGCGGGGAATAGCTTTCCCAGCCCATTCCCAGGTTGCGCCCTGGGGATGGAGAGTAAAGGCGCGTGCGAGCGCCTAATGGGCCGCGAGCCTCACTTTCCAAGCTGGCCCAAATGAATAGTTGATGACAGTTTTAAGTTTTTTCTATTTTTAGTAGCATTTTGATAATATGTTTTAATCTAGTTTTTATCTCTATAAATTTGCACCAACGTGTTCAATTTTAGAGAGTAGATAAGTACTCAAAAATGCTTCTAGAAAAATAGAGTATTTTCATGTTTTTGCTGCTATGTTAATGTTTTATCCTCTAATTAAATTAGAACCAACAGAAAAAAAATAATTAGAGGAGTAGTCATATTTGTTTAAGTCAAATTATGGTATTGTTATTTTCTAATTAACGTTGATGATAACAATATTATAAGTTTATTTATGAGTTCTATGCATTAGTTCTATTTCTGCCCAACGGTGATGTAGAGTTAACGTAGAATCACATTGTATGTTTTAATTTTGACTAACGTTAAATTAAGCCATGCAATTATTATGTCCTGTTTTCTCACTTTCTCTGATGATGTTTTCAGGACTCAACCCTATGGCATTCATCTCGCACATTCCGCTTCTTGAAGGGGCAACTATCGCGTATGGCGAGAGAAGTATGAGTTGTCACTTGCGCTGTCCGAGAATGACCTAGCACTTACCTCTCCGTGTCCTACTGAGCCAGTGGACCCAGTGAGGGCAGAGAATGAAACTGATGCTGATTTCACTGCTCGGTAGCGAGATCATGCAGAAGTGAGAATGAAATACAATCTTGATCGTAAGAAGTTGGACATTTCGAACCACAAGTGCTTGATGGTGGCTAAGTCTACTATTTCAGATGCAATAAGGGGATCAATCCCAGATTGTGACACCGCCACCGAGTATCTCAAGAAAGTGGAGAGTCAGTTTATTGGCTCTTCAAAGGTTTATGCAAGCACCCTGATCAAGAAGTTATTCAATGAGAAATACTCTGGTGGAGGGATAAGAGAGCACATATTGAAGATGAGTAACATAGCATCCAAGCTCAAGACAATGGATTTGGGGCTCAAAGATGAGTTCCTAATTCATTTGGTTTTTGCTTCTTTGCTTAAAGAGTATGAAACTTTTTTTGTTAATTACAACATACAGCCCGATAAATGGGACATTGGGAAGCTCATTGCCATGTGTGTGCAAGAAGAGGAGAGGCTTAAAAGCTCACATGGTGACTCTGCTAACCATGTGAAGGACTATAAAAAGAACTTTAACAAAAATACCAAACCTCAAGGGGAAGCCCCTCAGAATGATCACCATCAGAAGAACAACAATATCCAAGTTGACAAGGATCAATGCAAATAGTGCAAGAAGCATGGACATTACCAAAAGGACTGTCCAGATTTCCTGAAGAGCCTTTTGAAGAGAGGTGAGGACATTATTACATTCATAGATAAGTCCTTGTATTTAAGTTATTCAAAATCTACTTGGTGGATTAACTTAGGTACACTATTTATGTTGCAAATTCATTACTGGGATTCCATACGAGAAGGACCCTGCAAAGAGGAGAAAGAAGAATTAAAGTAGCAAATGGAGTTGAAGATGAAGTTGAAGCCATTGGAGATCTCTCTCTAGAATTAGATGATGGTTTTGTACTTTAGCTTTTAGATGTTCTTTGTGTACCCTCTTTGCGTAGAAATTTGATAAGTATTTCACATCTAGACGATGATGGATATGATTGCCATTTTGGTAATGGCAAATGTCAGATTATATTTAATAATAAGTGTGTTGGTCTTGCCTTTCGACAAGACAAGCTTTATTTGTTATTACTTTTCTGAGAATGTGAATGTTGTGAGCACTGAGAATGAGAATGCCTCCTCATCTATGAATGCAAGAAATAAGCGGAAGAGAGTTCATGATATATCATCAAAATTGTGGCACTGTCGTTTAGGCCATATTTCTAGGGGGAGAATAGAGCGATTGATTAAGAAATCAATTCTTCCGCCATTAGAATTTTCAGATTTAGAACAATGCATTGATTGTATAAAAGGAAAGTATGTTAAGAAAATAAAGAAAGATGCCAAACGAAGCGCATGAATTTTAAAAATAATTCACACAGACATTTGTGGTCCTTTTCCTATGAAGAGTGTGGATGGTTATGATTCATTTATAACATTCACAGATGATTATTCTCGTTATGGCTATATTTATCTAATTAAGGAAAGATCAGAAGCATTGGATAAATTTAAGATATTTAAGGCTGAAGTAGAAAATCAGCACAATTTAAAGATTAAGATAGTAAGATCCGACCGTGGGGAGGAGTACTACGGTCGACACACCCCATATGGCCAAGTTCCTAGACCTTTTGCAAGATTCTTACAGGAAAATGGCATAGTTGCCAGTACTCTACACCGAATGAGCCTCAGCAGAATAGAGTAGCTGAAAGACGCAACCGTACCTTAATGATATGGTGAGAAGTATAATAAGTTACTCTACTCTACCGATAAGTTTATGGATAGAGGCATTAAAAACAGCCATTCATATTCTTAATCGAGTGCCAAGCAAGTCGGTGCTCAAAACACCATATGAGTTGGGGACAGGAAAGGAATCCTCACTTACCTATTTACATGTGTGGGGTTGTCCAGCTAAGGCTAAAGTCTTTAACCCAAACATAGGGAGCTAGATTCTAAGACAGTCAGTTGCCATTTTATTGGCTATCTAGAAAAGTCAAAAGGTTATCGCTTCTATTGTCCCGACAGACATACAAAGTTTGTAGAAACAAGACATGCTGTGTTCTTGGAGGAAGAGCTGATCAGGGGGAGCATGGTAGCACAAGAAATTAACCTAGAGGAGAAGCGGGTACATGTGCCCGCTCCGATGGTTCAGGAGCCATTCTTCACACTACCTGTTGTTGATGCACCAACAGTGCAAGACACTGTAGTAAAAACACTTGTTGTTTGTTCTCTCGTGGCGACAATGAATGAACATGAGGAACCTATCCTTCAGGATCCTATAGAACCCATTGTCACACATGGGGAAGAGCAACAATAGCCTCATGTAGAACAAGCGTCAACTAACGAGGCCCCTAGAAGGTCTCAAAGAGTTAGGAAACTAGCCATTCCTGATGACTACAAAGTCTATGAATGTGAAGAATTTCAAATGGAGGATGATCCCATCTCATTTGAAGAAGCCATGAAAAGCGCTCACTCATCAAAGTGGCTTGAAGCCATACAAAATGAAATGAGATCAATGAATACCAATGGTGTTTGGGACTTAGAAACAATTCTTAAAAGAGCAAAGACAGTAGGCTGTAAATGGGTCTACAAAACTAAATATGACTCCAAGGGGAATGTAGAAAGATTTAAAGCGCGACTTGTGATGAAAGGCTTCACATAAAGAGAAGGCATATATTACAATGAGACATTTTCTCTAGTCTCATGTAAGGATTCTTTTAGAATTATAATGGCGCTTGTAGCATATTATAATTTAGAATTACATCAGATGGATGTAAAGACGGCGTTCCTAAATGGGGATTTGGAGGAAAATATTTACATGGCACAACCAAAAGGTTTTATTATGGAAGAAAAAGAACGTATGGGATGCCGCCTGAAGAAATCCATTTATGGATTAAAACAAGCATCAAGACAGTGGTATTTAAAATTTGATAGTACGATAAGGAAGTTTGGGTTTTAAGAAAATATAGAGGACAATTGTGTTTATGCAAAGTTCAAGAATGGAAAATACATTTTCTTAATCTTGTATGTGGATGACATCTTACTCGCTAGTAGTGATGTTAATCTACTACTAGAAACAAAGAAGTTCTTGTCCTCGAGTTTTGATATGAAGGATCTCGGTGAAGCTTCGTTGGTTCTAGGAATAGAGATTCACCGAGATAGAAGAAAGGGGGTTTTAGGATTATCACAAAAGGCATACTTAGAAAAGGTTCTAAAGAAATACATTATGCAAAATTGTAAGCATTCACCTGCTTCCATAGTCAAGGGCGCTAGATTTGGGGAATTCCAATGTCCCAGGAACCAATATGAATCAATCAAATGAAAGCGGTTCCATATGCTTTAGCTGTTGAAAGTTTACAGTATGCTCAAGTGTGTACACGCCCTGACTTAGCGTTTGTTACCGGGTTACTTGGCAGATATCAGAGTAATCTAGGAATAGAACACTGGAGACTAGTAAAAAAAGTTTTGCGTTACTTGTAAGACACAAAAGGCCTTATGCTAACATACAGAAGATCTGATTCCCTACACATAGAGGGGTATTTAGATTCAGATTATATAGGAGATGATAGAAAGTCCATATTAGGATATATATTTACTCTCGCAAGAGGAGCTATATTATGGAAAAGCTCCAAGCAAACCGTCACTACATTGTCTATGATGTATGCCAAGTTTGTAGCGTGTTATGAGGCCACAGGGTAGGTAAATTGTCTGAAGAAGTTCATGCCCAGGTTGAAAGTGGTAGACGACATACAAAAGTCACTCAAGTTATACTGCAATAATAATCAAGCAGTATGTTATGCTCACAATAATAAGTTAAGTGGTGCTGCCAAACACATTGACATAAAGTATTATGTTGTGAAAGACAAAGTGCGGGATCATATAATTAGTCTTGAGCATATAAGTACAGAAAAGATGCTCGCGGATCCGCTTACAAAAGGCTTACCACCCAACGTGTTCAGAGAACACTTAGCTGGCATGGGTTTAAGGGAAAGCTTATGATTCCTGGACAATAAGGGCCTAGTTGAGAATCTATTTCAAAATAGAGAGGTGCATTGTAGCTGTTAATCTAATAGCAGTGACCGTGACGATGAGGCACACTCTATGCACTGATCTGTGATGGAATGGGAAAAAGATAAAGTAAGTTAGGTTTAAGTAATAAGATGAGATCAAAGAGGAGATTGTTAGTGTTGATCTCTCTAGCTCAGCCCAACGGTCGAGTTGGGCCTTGACCTCGCTCCCTGTTCGGGGGCACCTAACCATACATGGTTGGTGGGCCCCTGTCGCACTGCGCTATAAAGAGAGGTTGGGGCCGACGGCTCTCAGTATGAGGTTCACCATGAGCCGCCACACCCACTGACAAAACCTAACCCGATCTAGTGAGGGCCGCAGTCAGCGACGGGAAGCACCATACCGGGACACCGTCACCGTTGGACCACTTCACTGCTACACTACCACTGGAGCGCCACCTCTTCACCGTCCTCTCTACCAAAGCCCTCCGATGGTCGGTACCTCTGGTCCCCCCTCCCTCTTGGATCTCGTAGTCCATGTTCTAGGGAATGTTTATACTATTCTAGTTAAGTCAGCACCCCTAGATCTACATCTAATGATCCTGTAATTTTAACGGTTCTTTGTCCGATGGGAGGCCCTGCACCGCTCGACGCACCTCCTCGGCCCGCTCATCGGCAGCGCCGCCCCGCGTGTGTCGGCTGTCATTACAGACATGACCCTGACCTCCCACGTCATCCCTATCGCCAAGGAGCTCGGCATCCAGTGCCACGTCCTCTTCATCTCCTGCACCACCATGCTCTCGCTCATTGCCTACACCCCTCTACACTAAGGTTTTCATTTTCGGAAATTAAAATTTATCGGGGATCACAGATAAAGAGAATAAACAGGATATATCGGAAATATCGGACCAAATTCAAATAAAATTTAATTTGAATTTAAATAAATTTAAACAATTTTTTTACGAAAAAGATAGATATTTCCTTATCGGCACCTACGGATAAAGATGATATATCGGAAATATCAGGAGATTTCGGCCGATATTGGAAACCATGACTACACCTCGACAAGAAGAAGAAGGCCGAGCAGCACGAGCAGCGGCCTGGCGCTGGCGGCGTCGGCGACGTCAATATCCCCGGCGTGCGTCGCATCCCGCAGTCTTGTCTCCCACAGCAGCTGCTCGACCTCAACAAGCTCTTGACCAAGCAGTTCATCGACAACGGCTGCGAGATCATCAACGCCGACGGCTTTCTGGTCAACACGTTCGACGCCTTGGAGCCAGCGGCGCTCGCTGCCCGGAGAGACGGCAAGGTCGTCGTCGGGTTCCCACCGTTGTACGCCATCGGCCCGCTCAGATCGCAGTCGCAGCACAGCAACTCAGCTGCTGATGAGGTTGAGAAGGAAGACGACTCCTCCCCCGTCGCATGGCTCGACGAGCAGCCAGCGCGGTCAGTGGTGTGCGTCGCGTTCGGCAACCGCAACGCCGTGAGCCATGCACAGATCAGGGAGATCGCCGCCGGGCTGGAGGCGAGCGGCTGCCGGTTCCTTTGGGTGCTCAAGACCACAAAGGTGGACAGGGACGACAGTGCAGAGCTGACAGACGTGCTCAGCGAGGGGCAGTGCCGGTCCTAGGATTTTAAGGGCCCTCTGGCGATCTCGTCGCAACGGCTCCTCTTGACCATATATAAAATCTTATAATATATAGGCACTAATTTTACTTACAAAACGAAAGCAAATTTAATAACATATTTTTAATTTAACATGTCTGATAATTATCGAGGAATAATGTAGATTAAGCAATATATTTGTAGATGTATGATAATTATCGAGGAACAATGTAGATTAAAAAAGCAATATATTCGTTTTCTTTTCTCACCCATGACATATGTTTCTTAGGTAATATTCTAAAATTCTAACACCTAAATTAGAAGAAAAATATGACTATATAGGTACAAAGTACTAGAAGTTTGAAATAATATACAAATAATTAATTTGAATTAAAAATAAAAAGAAAAAAATACCATGGGTCTAAACAACTGATCGGTGATCGCAATTCATAAGAAGCCAAGAATCAAGATGTCGTCGTCGTGGAGCCCTACCTAGTCGCCGTCCTCGTGCGTCGTGTCCATGTCTCCGGTAGTCTAGCTCTTCGCGGCGGCGCGGCTCGCCAGCTCCGCGTGTGTAAGGCGTACATCGCGAACTCACGATTAGAGTGTGCTGTGTGCAGCGTGACTCCTCGCCTCCTCTCTACCCGAGGGCCGTGGAGAAAGAAAACTAGGAAAGAAATGCTGATGTTGTCTTTTTGGACCTTTTGGCCAGTTTTATGTCTCTTTTCTCATTAGTTTGTCAATATCTAATGGATTATAGGACCTAGGGGTTTATATACCTGGGCTTGGACCCTTCCTCTGGCCCTCGGCCGTCGCACCTAGTACCGTACCCCTAGGGCCGGCACTGGCGAGGGGTTCCTGGAGTGACTGCAGCAGGGGCAGCACGGCCTGGTGACCAAGGCGTGGGTGGAGCAGGAGCCCGGAGGCCCTGCTGAAGCACCCGTCCGTGGAGCTCTTCCTAAGCCAGAGCGGGTGGAACTCGGTGATGGAGGCGGCCGCCGCCCGCGTGCCGCTGCTGACGTGGCCCCGCGGCAGTGACCACCGCGTCAAAGCCATGGTAGTGGTGAGCGGCGGGGTCAGGGTGTGGATGGAGCACTGGAGCTGGGACGGGGAGGACTGGCTGGTGACCGCGGAGGAGATCGGGAAGAAAGTAAAGGAGGTCATGTCCGATGCGGTGGTCGGGGCAAGGGCGACGACGACCGGCGAGGAAGCGGCTATGGCCGTCGCCGAGGGTGGCAGCAGCTACCGGAGCATGCAGCAGTTTATTTCCAACCTCAAAGTAACCTAGGACACTCCGATCCGATCCAGCCCTTGCATTGATTCTTCTGTCTGTCCTTGCCTTGGTGGGGCTCGCTCGTGTGTGATGTCCGTTTATTTCCTTTGTGCGTCCTACCGCTGACGGGGCTCTTCTCTTGTGATGTCGTCGTTGTCCAGTGGCGTTGGGTTTGGAGGCAACCAAAACAGTTTTGTGCTTACTCGTATGCCGTACGTTGGATAGCCTGTGCAATGGCACACCTCTAGCATCAAGAATAAGTGCGTGATGTTGTATGTTTTCAAAAGTGTGTGATGTAGTAATATAATATTGTATCATTCTTTTTTTACCAACCATTTACGCTCTGCCTTCGAGCATCTCCAATAGTTCTAAAAAATAATTGATAAATCAATGGATTTTTGAAGTGGCTTAAAAAAATTGGGAGTATATTTGTCAGGTTCCTCCAACCGTTTCCAAAATCTCATTCCTAGATATAAAAGACATTTTGCATCAGGAATTCCATGTTATTTTCAAACCACCCCCAACCAATTTTATACTTTCTTTGTTTCTTGCATATTTGTATTCGAAACTCTGTCCTTACTCCTTATATTCTTCCCCACCCCTTCCATCTCAAGATTGGCTGATTGATATGAGCGTTTATTTCCGTGCGATTGGTCCATTATCCCAAATGCGGAAAGATTGAGAGTTATTGGAGAGCGTTTTCTTTTAATCTTGCCAAAGAATTCAAGATTGGCAGTGGGGTTTGAAAACTCTTGGAGATGCCCTTACCATACCTCTTCCTTTTTCAATAATCACGCATACTCCTCGATGGCATCATTTCAACAGCCACTGTGGTACCAACTTCTTAATTAAGAGCAACTCCAGTAATAAGACCTCTAAACAAGCTCCTAAACTAATATTTATAGGTCTAACTAAAAATCCTTGTTCTATAAGGATTCGTATTCATGCCATTTAAGTAGGGAGGCCCTCAAATTGAGCTATGGTGAAAGTTTAATGTATGTCCCTCGTGGCTAACGTGGTGCTACGTGATTCGCTCGGCGAGGTAAATGTGACAGTTTCAAAAGTTGAAGAAGTCTAAAAAACTAGTTTTCCCATTGTGACAGGCAAATTGGATTTTCAAAATAGTTGATGGGTTTTCAGAATAGTTGAGTGAGGTTAGATGGACTTTTTTTCAATAATAAACAACCTATTCATTTGAGTTTTTTTTTTTAAAAAACAACCTATTCATTTGGGCCTAAAACAACCGATCATTTTGGGCCTCATGGGCTAGAAGCAATCCCTTACCAAGGGCCCACGTGGCCCGTCCGGAAGCCACGGCGCAAGGCAACCCCACGTGTCAGTGTGCGCTCCCATAGACCGGCGCCCCCACCAGGTCATCGCCACAAAGCCCATTTGACGCCCCTGCATCTCCTCGCTTCTTCCCCCATTCCTTCGGCACCTCCCTCCATGCGCCGCCGCTCGCCGAAGCCCCTCGTCCCCACCCGCGCCCCGCCCCCCTATAGGTAGGGACTGCTCCAGACCCCTGCTCTTGTTGGTTTCCGCTGGTTCGTCCCCTTCCAAGGCATCTGGGTCTCTGATCTAGTGATCTGCTCTAGTCGCCGGTAGCTGCGGGCGACTCCTGGGTCGGGTATTGGCCTCTTGGGGGCTTCGGGCCGTGGAAAGCTGTCACATACTATGTAATAGGCCACTAGGTCATTTCTATTTGAACCTTTCTTTATCACTCGGGCCAGCGATTCGGCTATGGGCCGTCTGGTTGTAATTGGGCTTGGCCCACGAATTGTGAACTAAGTACTCATTGTGGGGGTGGATGGGTGGTCAGCGAAAATAACAAACCAAATTCCTTTTCTCCTCTTCCTCACGAGCTCATTCCTGCTCGAGGTGGCTCTGCCGTGCTCATCGCCGTGCGCGTATGCCGGCAATCCCTCTCCCACCAGCCAAGGTTGCCACATTTGGTACCAAAGCCAGTTACCTTCTCCCTGTTGCAACTCGAGTACCCATCCTACCGATCTGTTTCGCCATCGCTTCAGATAGCCCACCTCCACCTCCACCTCCACCACCACCTACTCCATCACCAAATCCACCACCACCACCACCGCTATCACCGCCATCACCGCCGCTGCCTCAACCCCATCGCTCGCTGGCATGCAAACCCAAACCCCCAACCCTAACAGCCCGCATGTCGACGGTAGAGGAGAAATTGGACGCACTCACGGCGCAAATGATTTCGATGTTGCTGCTCATGGAGACCTTCAACCAGTGGCGCCTAGAGGTCGACCACTTCTCCACCAAGTTCTCCAAGGGCATGAAGCATCTCACATCACCCATCGAGGCATTGGAAGCGCAATCTCCTTCCGCTCCACCTCTGACCCCGCAGCGCGAGGAAAAGGGGCGGGCCAAGGCCTTCAGCGTCAAATCGACTACACAGGGGTTGGATAAAGGGACACTTGTTCTCCAGCCACCCCTGGCCAATGGTCAGTATACTGGATCCCCCTCTCAACCTATTGACATGGGTGATTCTACATTGTTCCATCACACACACACGCCTTACCATTATCAGAAGGAGATTAGGTTGCCCAAAGTTGTGTTCCCTAAGTTTGATGGATCCAATCCTAAGGTCTGGCGTGAGAAGTCTGAAAAGTACTTTAACATGTATCACATCCCTATGCATCTCTGGTCTCAGTTTGCTACCCTACACAAGGGTAGTGCTGAACTTTGGTTACAGACATATGAAGCACAACATTCTGATTCAGATATTAGTTGGGCTGAATTGTGCATTGTGGTTGAGTCCAAGTTTGGCAAGGATTTATACCACAATGCCATGCATGACCTTTTGCAAATTAAACAAACAATTGATGTGCAAGAGTATTATGATAGATTTCAAAATGCTATGCATAAGGTGTTAGTTCACAACAAATCTCTCGATGATGTTTTCTTTGTTAGCAAATTTCTACAAGGACTCAATCCTAACATTTGCTCGGCTATCATCCTGCATAAACCAAGAACAGTTGATGCTGCGTTATCACTTGCTCTCATGTAGGTCACTGTCCTTGAGAGTCAGCCCAAGCAATTCTATAAGAAGCCGGGCCGAGACTTCAATAGAAACCAAGGGAGACCCAATGTTCTGTAGCAGCCAGGTGATGAGATCCTAACATACAGGTATGTTAAGCCTCGGATTCAATGATTCCCGAACGAAGAAGACCCCACGATCGACCCCTTCAGGGTCGCTTGGGGGCCCAGGGGCTATGTCCATCGAGCATGCTCGCGCGCACCCTCTGGCAAAGAGACTCGGCCGAGCCTGACTCGACTGCAGCTTCTGCCTAGGGCTCGAGGGCTTCCACGAGCCTTGGGCTCCTGATCTACGGCACGACCAAGCCCGGTCCTTGGCTCCTGCCCGGTTAACGATGCCAGCCAAGGCCCGAGCACAAGACGATAAGCCCCAAGCTACCGATGCCTGGGGCCTCCCTGGCGTCGCGCCCCAAGGTGTGCCCCTGCCAACTGCTCCTCTGATAGGTTCACGTTCGGGGCATGACACAAGAAGACAAAGCTTCACATAGCCTCTGAGGGCTCGGGGGCTTCCAGGCCCACGCGTCAGCCCTTGGAGCCGACCTCCTTTACCACCAAGAAGACTCCAGAAGGTCTCACCCGGGGGAGGCTAGTCCAAGCCGACACCGTCTGACACACAGAGTGTCCGAACAGAGCAGCCGAACGACATCTAGGCTTCTTTGGCTCCAAGACACCTCGACGGTCTACGGCGCACCACTGCAAGGCCCTCTTGGACTCCGACACACATAGACCACAGACTAGAACCATCAAGCTACCTTGTACCTGGCTTATCTCGTTATATAAGGGATAAGGTCGAACCTAGAGGGGGGGATGATCCCTGTTCGATCACCAAATACTCCATTCCATTCCATCGGCCTCTGCTCTACACTGACAGCAAGGCAACTCGGAGAGGGGCACCAAGAGCCTCTCCTCCATCGCATCCCGCCATCTCCTTCCTCTCCGACGAGCGGGTGACTCCACCAGCGGTGAGGCAACCTTAGGATTAGCACCGAGCTAACCCCCTACCAACTCTTTCTTCCTTTACACTCTATTGTAACCCCCTAGATTTTGGGTGCTCTTGAGTATAAGGATCATCAGCTACTAGACCTAGGGACCGAATTGGCCTGAACCAGGATAAACTGTTGCGTCTTCTCTGCATGATTCTTGTGTTCCTGAGCCCACCCGAGCCACCGGAGACCCCGTACTCTGACACCGACTTGAACAACATACTTGCCATAGTTTCGGCCCTGCGTAGCTAGCATGCTAGGTAGGGGCAGCGTCAAGTGCGATTCTGGCTCTACGGTGGCCGGAGCCACCCGCCTTGTCATTGGAGCTAGCGGCACCACCATAGACGGCGGTGTTCGCTTCCCTGGCGAGCTCTTCATCGCAGCCGGCGCCTTTGCTCCAGGCCAGGCCCTCAACTTTGGGACCCTGGCCTACATCGCCGACTACTATGGCAAGCTTCGTCCACTCTATGGGCCTACACCGACGGGCAACGCGCCCCCGTCACCGCCTCCTCCACCAAGGCCCTCAAGGGCAGATCTCAAGGTTCTGGCCCGCCAAATCCGCTGTGGACTCACTGTAACCTAGGAGCGGTGGGGGCAGCCCTCGCCCTCGGGCATGGCTTTTCCGCGGCACAAGGAATGCCTTTTCTCCCTCCACCGGCTCACCGAGGCAGGCGGTACCTAGTCTGCCAGGCATCCATCGCTTGTCAGCCGGGGAGATCTACGACGTCATCAAGGCCCCGCCATTGGGTGCTCCCCTCACCTGTAGGAAGGCAGGCCAGAGGAGAGCTCGCCCTCAACACGACATAGCTTGGCTCCATGGTTTGCGGGGGAGGACCAACTCTGTGTCCCCCATGACTCCCTAGGGACCCGCTGTGGGGGGTCAACATGGCGAGCAGGGCATAGCTATGATGCCTTCGCTGGTTGTTGGTCCCCATCACCTTCAGCTGCTTGGACTACCCATGACATGTCCCCAGTCTGGGCCATTTCCCACTCGTTGTCTACCCCATCATCTGATGGGCGTGGCTCATGAAGGTGCTGATGGATGGAGGGAGTGGTATCAACGTTCTCTACGCCGACACACTCGACCGTATGGGGATCTAGAGGAAGGACCTCTGCCCTGGCAGGGCGCCCTTCTTCGGGATCATCCCTAGAGCCCAAGCCACTCCTCTCGGAAGCATCTGGCCCCCTATCACATTTGGGGATCCTGCTAACTTCTAGAAGGAGTACCTCGACTTCGAGGTGGTGGATTTCACCAGTCCTTACCACACTCTGTGGGGGCGGCTATGCTATTGATAGTAGTTAACAACCATTATAAACCATCAATATAACATGTATAAGGGCATAAATATGATCACCAACAAAGGTCTAGGGGTTTAAACTAATAAATTCCATGAGTTTTCGTGAATCTGTATTTTCTATAGGGTTTAACTAGAAAACCATCAAGGTGGACCTACATGTTAGATTTAATTGTGCTTATCCACCATAAAATGGACACTAGAAGGTTCTAGAGGACACCACGCCAAGGCAGATATGCAGAGGCTGCCAGGTGGGGTCAATTAGCCCCACCTATAGGCTGCTCGGCCCATGGGCCCACCTATCGGTCACCGCGTTCCAATGTTGGTTATCCACCGCCTCCTAGGTTGCATCTATGCCGTTCCTTAAGTCAGTTTGATCCAAGGGCTCACGTTTGATGCTCTAGGCTATATATACCAGCCCCTGCCACCCCCCTGAGGCATCAAGTCATTTGAGAAGATAGAAACCCTAATCATCCTCAGAGCTCCATCAATTCTAGGGCATAGCTAGTTAGGTTAGGTCTAGAGGGAGGCAAGCAGGCTTCGCTTGGATTCCTGATCGTGTCAAGAGCATAGATTGGTATAATCCTTGTACCCCCTCTCTTTTGTATCTCTATTATTTTTATATGATTGCTACAATTGTTATGACAATATTAGTATTCATCTCATTCATGTTCTTCGTTATAATGTTCATCGTCTACTTTGATTATATACTTAGTATAACTAGTTTATCATTATGTTTATGTATAAGTTCGCAAAGCGCTCGCTCCAAAGTACACGGGGTGAGTGGTCGACATTGTGTAAGCATGGTGCTTATACGTTATTTACCTGCGGATACACCCTATATTCCAGGCTATGTGGTAGATCACGGATGTGACACTCCCATTGAGTCCTTTGTAGTCCACTCCCTGAATATAGGTATACAAGTAGGATCTAGTTACGAAGGAAGACAAGCTCTATTCTTAATCTTCCTTAGTAATATCTCTTATGTGCAGATATAAAGATGATCTTAGCCATGATTACTAGGTGTAATTGCACTAATCAATGTATGTTTTGACTTGTAATTAAGAATGACTTAGGAATTATTCCTAATATTCTACCTGACCATGCTAATACCATAGAAAGGACTACTCTGAGTAATTTATCATCATCATTGATCAATACTTTTCATATCTCTTATCCTATGACTTACCTCTGTTATGAGTAAAATATTGGCTACGGTTTACTTCTCCATCAATAGTATAAGTTATCAATACATGTCCATGCTAGACCTTCCCTGTGGTAAAAATATAAATAACGATACCTGGAATACTCTTGGGTGAAGTGCTACAATGGTATAATTATCTGTGCACTTGCAGATTCCTTTTCATTCATATATCTTTATATTCTTTCTAGTCACATAAGATGATAAAGAACTACTTATTATTATTCTAGTAGTGATGCTAGGCAGTACCAACAAGCATCTCTGGCACCATCACTAGGGATGACAACCTAGTAAAGTAATATTAGGAGATGTAGATAATTAATAGGTGGCTACTAAAACAAGTGACGAGTTAATAAATACCAACACATGCTACAGGAAGTTCATGGCCGTCCCGCACTATGGGTGCCTAAAGCTCAGGATTCCTGGCCCGCAGGGGGTCATCGTTGTGGCCACCTCCGTGGCCGAGGCGTATCATTGCGAGCAGGAAGGTATGGCCCTCGCCGTGGCCGACGTCACCGCCGCCGACTTCAGCCGGATCCGGCACCAGCCGGGTGATGGGCCCCCGAATGGCTCGAATGGGAATGCGGCAGCGGCCTTTCGCCCGGCCGATGACACCAAGAAGATTCGAATCTGCCCCCAAGATCCCGAGAAGCGACTTTATATCGACGCTGAAATGTCCCCGGACATGGAAGTGGCCCTCACAGAGTTTCTGCGTGACAACGCCGATGTCTTTGTGTTGAAGCCCTCCGACATGCCCGTCATCCCCCGCGAGATTGCCGAGCACCGCCTCAACATCAAGGCCGATGCCAAGCTAGTGTAGCAGTGCATCCGCCGCTTCAACGAGGAGAAGCGCAAGGCAATTGGTGAGGAGCTCGCCAGGCTCCTAACGCTGGTTTCATCAGAAAGATCTAGCACCCCGACTAGCTGGTCAACCCCATCCTAGTCAAGAAGAAGAATGGGAAATGGAGAATGTGCGTCGACTACATCGGCCTCAACAAGGCCTGCCCCAAAGACCCGTTCCCCCTTCCTCGGATTGACCAGGTCGTCGACTCCACCACCGGCTGTGAGGCTCTTTGGTTTCTGGACGCGTACTCCAGGTACCACCAGATCGCTATGGACCCCTCCGATCAGCCGGCCATGTCCTTCAGCACCCCCTTTGGCGCTTTCTGCTACACTTCCATGCCGTTTGGCCTTTGGAATGTCGAAGCCACCTTCCAGCGGTGCATGCAGAAATGTTTCAGGGAGCAGATCGGCCGCAACCTGGAGGTCTACATCGATGACATCATCATCAAGTCTCGAGCAGCTGCACAGCTGATTGGAGACCTGGAGGAAACTTTCTCCAACCTTCATGCCAACCACATCAAGCTCAACCCAGAGAAGTGTGTGTTCGAGGTCCCCGCCGGGAAACTCCTCGACTTCATTGTCTCTGAGAGTGGCATCGAGGCCAACCCTGAGAAGATCTCCGCGATCATGGACGTGGAGCCAATCAAGAACCTGAAGGGGGCCCAGAGGCTCACCGGATGTCTGGCCACGCTTAGCCGCTTCATATCCCGCATTGGGGAATCTGATCATTTCAAGTGGACGTAGGAAGCTCACACTACGTAGAAAACGATTTGTAGCAACGGTTCAATTTTTTTGTAGGGGCGGCTGGTGATGGAGCCGCCCCTATAGTGGCGTGCTCGGGTGCCCAGACACCAGCCGCCCCTACAAATGGAACAGCAGGGATGGCTGGTGATACGAGCCGCCCCTACAAATGGAGTATGATTTTTAGGGGCGGCTCAATCACCAGCCGCCTCTAGAAATGGTATTTGTAGAGGCGGCTGGTGATTGAGCCGCCCCTAAAAATGGCCCGTATTTATAGCTTCTATTTGTAGGGGCGGCTCAATCACCAACCGCCCCTACAAATGACCCCCATATAAAACTGAAGCAGCACCTTCTTCCTCCTCGGGTCATTCACTCCAACCCGTGAAAGAAAGTTGGGGAGGGCTTGGGCACCTCCCAAAAATTGCTCTACTAAGGGGGAAGGTTTTGGTCTCAAATCCTTTGGTGGAGAGGTTGTAGAAGGTAAGAAAATGCTATTCCACACTTTTTTTTGAAGTTTTAATGGTTGATTAGTGAATAATTAGAGTTTTGTTTTTCTCTCTCTTCTATGGTGCTTGAGCTATTTATGAGCAAATTAGACCCAACTTTTAAATGTACTAGGGTAAATTAGGGAGGGGAACAAGATCATACCCTTATTTGGTCCATGTTTCTTGATTTTAGTGAACCATTAGTTAGTTTTATGGATGTTTCATGTGCATGTGATCTAGATCTAGGGTTTGGTTTTTTTATTAATTTCGTTTTTGTAAATTTATGTTTGATAAAATTGGACTAGGGTTTGTACGAAAGATATTGTGTAAAGTATAATTATTGCTAATTGTTGTCTTTGAAATTGTTTATTGTAATCAATAAATATGTATTTTAATTATTTATGGATAAATGGGCCATTAATTAATTTTCCTCTACCATGGTGTGTTTGTATGCTTCATGTAATTATATTAGATTTATATTCATATATATCTGAGGTATATACAATTATTCTCAAATAATTATTACTTTGATTAATTTTTATATATATTTGAATAAGTAGTCCTTTAATGTTTATTTTGTTGTTGTTATAAAAGATGGAGTACAGGAACTCTTGGATGTATGGTTCGTTAAGGTTCAAGGCAGGTTTCATAATGAGACACTAATTTGACCAAATTTGACTTGGTCAAACTTGCTCAAATGAGACACTAAATGACCTCAGATGAAAAAACTCTGAATAACAAGGTTATTCATCTCATCAATATCTACAATCCTTACATAGCTTATTTTTCCATTTGAGAAAGTTTTATCAAACACTAGTCACAAATTCTTGAATCTCATATAGACTTTCTGAAACTATGTCACACACTTGTAAAATTTGATCTACATTTTGTTCAAACTTTCTTAAATGAAAAAATGGACTATATAAGGATTGTAGATCTTGATGAGATGAACAAACTTGGTATTCAAAACTTTTCAATTTGAGATAACCTAGGGTTCCGAAAACTAGTTTGTAGGCGTCGAAATTTAAAAATCACAAATTTGAACCGTCCAAACTTTCTCAAATGGAAAGTTGACCAAAACAACAATTGTAGATCTTGCTGAGATGATCAAACTTAGTATTCAAAACTTTTCAATTTGAAGTTATTTAGAGTTCATAATACTAGAGTTAAAGTGTTGTTTTTTCATTTGACCAAATTTGACTTGGTCAAACTTGCTCAAATGAGACACTAAATGACCTCAGATGAAAAAACTCTGAATAACAAGGTTGTTCATCTCATCAAGATCTACAATCCTTACATAGCTTATTTTCCCATTTGAGAAAGTTTTATCAAACACTAGTCACAAATTCTTGAATTTCATATAGACTTTCTGAAACTATGTCACACACTTGTGAAATTTGATCTAAATTTTGTTCAAACTTTCTCAAATGAAAAAATGGACTATATAAGGATTGTAGATCTTGATGAGATGAACAAACTTGGTATTCAAAACTTTTCAATTTGAGATAACCTAGGGTTTCGAAAACTAGTTTGTAGGTGTCGAAATTTAAAAATCACAAATTTGAACCATCCAAACTTTCTCAAATGGAAAGTTGACCAAAACAACAATTGTAGATATTGCTGAGATGATCAAACTTGGTATTCAAAACTTTTCAATTTGAAGTTATTTAGAGTTCATAATACTAGAGTCAAAGTGTTGTTTTTTCATTTGACCAAATTTGACTTGGTCAAACTTGCTCAAATGAGACACTAAATGACCTCAGATGAAAAAACTCTGAATAACAAGGTTGTTCATCTCATCAAGATCTACAATCCTTACATAGCTTATTTTCTAATTTAAGAAAGTTTTATCAAACACTAGTCACAAATTCTTGAATCTCATATAGACTTTCTGAAACTATGTCACACACTTGTGAAATTTGATCTACATTTTGTTTAAACTTTCTCAAATGAAAAAATGGACTATATAAGGATTGTAGATCTTGATGAGATGAACAAACTTGGTATTCAAAACTTTTCAATTTGAGATAACCTAGGGTTCCGAAAACTAGTTTGTAGGCGTCAAAATTTAAAAATCACAAATTTGAACCGTCCAAACTTTCTCAAATGGAAAGTTGACCAAAATAACAATTGTAGATCTTGCTGAGATGATCAAACTTGGTATTCAAAACTTTTCAATTTGAAGTTATTTAGAGTTCATAATACTAGAGTCAAAGTATTGTTTTTTCATTTGACCAAATTTGACTTGGTCAAACTTGCTCAAATGAGACACTAAATGACCTCAGATGAAAAAACTTTGAATAACAAGGTTATCTCATCAAGATCTACAATACTTATATAGTCCATTTTTTCATTTGAGAAAGTTTGAACAAAATGTAGAATTTATAATTGTGTTTTTATGATATAAAAAATATAGAATTTATAATTTAAAAAAAATATTTGTAGGGGCGGTTGGATCAGGAACCGCCCCTAAAAATGTATTTGTAGGGGCGGCTGGATCAGGAACCGCCCCTACAAATGATACCTAGTATAAATTGGAGGGTAGCGCACGGGAGTCATCGTCTGGGCGCTGTCTTCTTCCTCCGACGCCGTCAGGCTGCCTAGGGTTTCCACCGCTGCCCACGCTGCCGGCCCCGCCGCCGGTCCCACGCCCGCCCACACCAGCCCTCGGCGCTTGGCGTCCCGCCCCCGCGCGCCGACGACGCAGGCTCTCGGCGCCCCGCGCCCGGCCCCCGACGTCCTGCCCCCGCACACCGACGACGTAGGCTCTCGGCGCCCCGCGCCCGGCCCCCGCACGCCGACGACGCCGGCTCCGGCGCCCGCCTCCCGCACCGCCCTTGGGCCCCACGCGCCGCACGGGCGAGCTCAACCCCGCCTACCACAAGCCGCGCAGGTGATCTCCGCCCCTGCCTCCGCCTGGTGATTCTTGCTAGCTTTGCCTTGCGAGTCTGCTCAATAGCTTGTGTGTTAATCTAGTAGAACTGCTCGGTCATCAAGCTGTTAGATCTGGTTTGATGCAACTTCACTCAAGGCTATGGTGAAAATGATTCATGAAAACCATGAAGCTATTTGATCTTGCATGATCTGTTCTTAGTAATTTTACCTGCTAGATGTCATTCTGAAGTAGGCTGGCTTGTTCTTGAGGTTGCCATACATCTGTTGAGCATTTCCTCCATTTTGTGCCAGTTGTTAACTCTTTATGCTGTACATCATGATTTAACCTGCACTCTTTCTGTTCTGGTAAAAGGGTTAAGGTTCCAAGGGGTTATTGTTGTGCTAGAAATTTCTGCCGCTGTGTATGCTAGATATGTATCTATTAAAGGTTTCTCTTCCTCAATACACAAAACTAAACCATGATATTATTAGGACATTTGCTACTGACATCTAGCTAGGAACTGTTTTTTTTTCAAAGAACTACTTGTCGCTGTTATGGCAACATTGATTGTTTTATTGCTTGGGATGTTGCATGCCAACATTTTTAGTTACCTAAACTGCAGCTATCCACTATCTTAAAATGTCTGTTGTTCAATGAAAGTTGAATCTGTCCTTGTAACTATGAGCTAGCTGCTGCTATTGGCTCATTTCTGCTGGTGGTACCTAGTAGTTGATGGTCTGAATGATCATTTGGTGTTTAGGTCACCATTCAACAACCATGTTTTTCCTTTTTCTTCCACTAGCAACTCTATGAAAATATTTGGTGTTTAGGTCACCATTCAACAACCATGTTTCATGGGATCTGTTATACCAATATAGCTCTTCTTGTTTAAGAAGTCTAAGATTTTCACTGATAATCCAGGTTTTCCTTTGCCACTGGTCTGTAGAAAGAGAGTTTGTTTCCTCTAAATTTTCAAGAGTAATCAATTCTTCTTGAAGTTCTTTCCTAAGCTTTCTAAGTTCCCCCTGAAGATTGAGCCCCCACCCTTTAAACTATTGCTTCATCAGTTTAAATGACCTGTCTTTAAGAGTACTGAAATGCATAAAAGAACATTTGATTTGTGTGCTTAAAAAATTCCTGCTGGTATAGTTTTGGTTAGAAAAATGTTTTCATGCTTTAAATGACCTTTTATGTGAACCTAGATAATATAAAAGTTGTAGATAATTTAAGTATCTTTGTTGTCCTAAAAATTTCATGATTTTATCCTATCTTTGCTGGTGTGTTGTACAGTTCTGAGATTTTGTATAATTCGACCATGTGGCTGCTGCTACTTGCTACCCCTAAGTGGCTGCTGCTCTTACTCTACTACTACCACTCCTTCTCTATTTTTTTGCTTATATACTGCTGGTGTGTAGTGGCTGCTGCTGCTGCTACTACTACTACTACTACTACTCCTACCACTACTACTACTACTACTCCTCCTCCTACTCCTCTTATTACTCCTACTACTCCTCCTCTTACTACTCCTACTACTCCTCTTACTACTCGCTACTCCTAAGTGGCTGCTGCTCTTACTCTACTACTACCACTCCTTCTCTATTTTTTTGCTTATATACTGCTGGTGTGTAGTGGCTGCTGCTGTTACTACTATTACTACTACTACTACTACTACTCCTACCACTACTACTACTCCTCCTCGTCCTCCTCCTACTACTCCTCTTACTACTCCTACTACTACTCCTCTTACTACTCCTCCTCTTACTACTCCTACTACTCCTCTTACTACTCGCTACTCCTAAGTGGCTGCTGCTCTTACTCTACTACTACCACTCTACTGCTACACTTACTCTACTCTACTACTTTCTACTTACTACTACTACTTGCTACTCCTAAGTGGCTGCTGCTCTTACTCTACTACTACCACTCCTCTGTTTTTTTTACTTATATATTGCTGGTGTGTAGTGGCTGCTGCTGCTGCTGCTGCTACTACTACTACTACTACTACTACTACTACTACTACTACTACTACTACTACTACTACTACTACTCCTCCTCCTCCTCCTACTCCTCTTACTCCTCCTACTCCTCCTCCTCTTACTACTACCACTCCTTCTCTATTTTTTTTGCTTATGCTAGTGTGTAGTGGCTGTTGCTACTACTACTACTTAACTACTACTACTCCTACCACTACTCCTACTAGTACTCCTCCTGCTCCTACTCCTCCTCCTCTTACTACTCCTACTGCTGCTCTTCTTTCATTGATGCTCCTACTACTACTCCTAAGTGGCTGCTTCTCTTACTCTACTACTACCACTCTACTGCTACACTTACTCTACTCTACTACTTTCTACTTACTACTACTACTTGCTACTCCTAAGTGGCTGTTGCTCTTACTCTACTACTACCACTCCTCTATTTTTTTGCTTATATACTGCTGGTGTGTAGTGGCTGCTGCTGCTGCTACTGCTACTACTACTCCTACCACTACTCCTACTACTAATCCTCTTACTACTCCTACTCCTCCTCTTACAAAGACTTTGATTCAATAGATAAGGACCCGGCGACATACAAAGACTTCATATCGATTCTCAAGACGTATACATATTGAGAATTCTCATTAGCTTATATGTCTGTATACATACTTGTAACGTTCACTTATGCATACTAACAAGTTGTATTTGCTAAAATAATTCGAACAGGGCATTTAGGTTCTATGTCTCTCATCATCACGGAAGGCATGATCCAGCGAGGAAGGAAAAGCTGGCTATAAAAACACTATGTGCGGTAAGTGTAACTTACTTCTTCAGTACTCCGTTACATGGCTGTCAAAAGCATTACCTAATATTTTCATATGCAAAACACACAGTGCCCCAAGCAGAGGCCTGGGAGTGTACATTGTGGATACTATATATGTTCTATGATGAGTAACACCGGTGCCTACAGGAGACACCCCTTAAGGGTAAGTTTGAACCTCTTCACCCGTAGTATAAAAACTTCATAAATGGTATGAAATACTAAACTGAAACTTGTTTTCTTGTAGTGGAGAGAAGAGAAAGGAATGAAAAGAGACCCATACAAGGATGACCAACTCTTAGAGCTCGTCGGCGACCTTTGCAACTTCATATTGGACCAGATTGTACACGTCAGAGGCGCCTACCATGATCGAGAGTCTGACTTAGGTACAAATCCTCAGTACCAACACCTTCGTGAGACTGAAAGGCTAGCTCTAGGACGTTGATAACAATGTGTATGAAATTTGTATATTTAATAATGGATTGTATATATATCATTACGAATTGGACTTGTAATTGTACTTTATATAATACTATTGTGCTTGTAGTCGCGTTCGGAACGTTGGTCGCGTGGCGTTCGGCAACGCGAACGCGGTTCGGAACGTTGGTCGCGGGGCGTTCGGCAACGCGGATGCTGGATGGAATACGCAGAAACAAACAGTTTTGGTCGAATTTGAATTGTAAATTTGAATTTTTTTTGGCGGGAAAACGTACTGTAGGGGCGGTTCTAGATTGAACCGCCCCTACAAACAGGTATTATAGAGGCGGCTGGCACTACAGTCGTCCCTACAAATAGATTTGTAGGGGCGGTTGGTTCTTGAGCCGCCCCTACAAATAGATTTGTAGGGGCGGTTCGTAATACCAGCCGCCCCTATAAATCGATTTGTAGGGGCGGCTCAATCACCAACCGCCCCTATAAATCGATTTGTAGGGGCGGCCTGGGAACCGCCCCTACAAATGCATGATTTGTAGAGACGGTTCGGTAGGGGCGGCTGGCCAAACCGCCCCTACAAAGGGTTACCAGCCGCCCCTAAAAATGCTTTTTGTAGTAGTGTCAGGAAGCGCTCACAAGGCTGAAGGACTTCCTCACTGCACCACCGGTCCTGACCTCCCCTTTAGTGGGGGAGACTCTGCTCCTCTACGCCGTCGCCATGCCGCACACTGTCAGTGCAGCTCTGGTGGTGGAACGCGAGGTGGAGGGCCATGTCCTTAAGGTCCAACGGCCTGTATACTATTTGGCTCAGGAATTGTTTAGGTGACTACATAATAACTTGCAACGCAAGAGCATATTTGCTAGTAATTAATAAAGCCTAAATTGACATACTTTCTATGTAGTCGTTTCCTACGACTGGACCACAGTAAACCTGAACAAACCCACACCACGATTTTCCTAGGTCCAATCTTCTGAAACATGCAAGCAGGCTGCAATCACACTTGAGGAGACAGACGGGACAAAGACGATGTCTATTTTTTTCCAGAAGAAGGTCGTCCCTCGTCTCTGTTTCTCTTGCATATCGATATCTGTTTTCTCAACCTCATGCTTTCTTATCTTGCTTCGCATGATTCATCTAAGTCCTGAATAAATCTTGCTTGGCAAAGTTTTTCTATGAACGTTTTGGTAAAGAATATACGTTGTCTTGGTGAAATCCAACGTCAGTAGCATGCAAAGAAGTTATGTGAAAGGCAGTTCATGCATTGCTACTGAAATTGTGTGACTCCCATAATACTCTCGCCAAGACTGGTCTTATATCGGCCAAAGCAGCAATGCAAAGGCATTTGCTCTCATCAAAGCATGTCCAAACACCGACGGGCCTTTACAAATGGAAATGCTTTAATTTGATGATTGGTAGGTCTAAAGTCTCGACATTCTTTGGCAGGTCTTTAGTCTACTACTACGACTAGCCCACCATAAAATCTGAACGAACCAGCGCATAGAGCAGCCTGCACGCGCCTCCAACCAAACTTGACCAAGTGAGCTAGGAGACGACGAGCGAGCGAGTGCGTGCGTTGGCACATGTCAAGTCCACCGCCCTTTTTCGGTCAGTCTCGTCGTCCGCTGTGCTCTCCAACCCATCCACCAAGGCATTTCCCAGCTATATATGACCATAAGCTATTCCACGTACCACACCCATCTCCACTTCTGTTTTCTGCTGCTCGCCTGCTCCTACGCTAAGTGGTGGTGGTCCAGCCGTAGCCACTAAGTCCAGGGAACGATGAGGGTAGTCGACTCCCCGAATATAGGTATATAAGTAGGATCTAGTTACGAAGAAAGACATGCTCTATTCTTAATTTTTCTTAGTAATATCCCTTATGTGTAGATATAAAGATGATCTTAGCCATGATTACTAGGTGTAATTACAATAATCAATGTATGCTTTGACTTATAATTATGAATGACTTATGAATTATTCCTCTAATATTCTACCCGACCATGCTAATGCCATAGAAAGGAGTACTCAGAGTGATTTATCATCATCATTGATCAATACTTTTCATATCTCTTATCCTATGACTTACCCCTGTTATGAGTAGAATATTGGCTATGGTTTACTTCTCTATCAATAGTATAAGTTATCAACACATGTCCATGCTAGACCTTCCCTATGGTAAAAATATAAATAACGATACCTGAAATACTCTCGGGTGAAGTGCTGTAATGGTATAATTATCTGTGCGCTTGCAGATTCTTTTTCATTCATATATCTTTATATTCTTTCTAGTCACATAAGATGATAAAGAACTACTTAGTATTATTCTAGTAGTGATGCTAAGCAGTACCAACAAGCATCTCTGGCACCATCACTAGGGATGACAACCTAGTAAAGTAACGTTAGAAGATGTAGGTAATTAATAGATGGCTACTAAAATAATTGACAAGTTAATAAATACCAACAAGCGTTTCTGGCGTCGCTGTCAGGGAAGGTAGTTAGACAAAGGAAGTATTGATAAACTTATGCTTATTGATGTGATAGAGATAAACCACTGACCCCTGCTCAAGCAGGATTACCCTTGTCCTGTCTACTTGTGTATCTTATGCAGGGTAATGTATGATCGGTTTTAACCTTCTGACAAACTACGTTGAAGACCCCGAAGCATTAATCAAGAGAACTAGAGTCAAACTCAAGAAAGTCCCAGCTTCAGAATTGGAAGACAACCGGATATGGCAAAGTTTAACACCTAAATTTGAAGCCATGGCTAACAAGACTCTTCGTGAATTCTCTACTTCAACCACTGCCAACATCCGTACTGGACCTAATGTCAATGTTGGAGACAATGGATTCAAGCTCAAGCCAGCTCTCATCAACATGGTGCAAGCTAGCCAGTTTTGTGGAAAGGCACATGAAGATGCGAGTGCACATCTCCAACACTTCCTGCAGATCTGTAGCACTTTCACCATAAAAGGAGTAACCAAGGATGCCATACTACTTCGCCTCTTCCTATTCTCACTCTTGGGGAAGGCGAAGCAGTGGTTCTACGCCAACAAAGATAGAAATACTACATGGGATAACTGCTCCACAGCCTTCCTAGCCAAGTTCTTTCCCACAGGCAAGACCAATGCTCTGCATGGGAGAATTTCAAGTTTTCAGCAACAACATGACGGATCTATCCCTGAGGCATAGGAACGCTTTTAAGACTACATTGCAGAATGTCCTCATCATGGGATGGAAAATTGGCTACTCATGCAGACCTTCTACCATGGGTTAACCAACAGTACCCATGAGACTATGGATGATGCTGCCGGAGGTGCATTTCTGTCACTCACGCTTCCAACTGCAACAGCTCTTGTAGAGAAGATGGCCTCCAACCAAGGTTGAAATAAAGAACGAGTTCAGACCCACAAGATGGGTGGAGGTATGCATCAACTCAAGGAGGTAGACATGTTGTCTGCCAAGATGGACCTGCTGATGAAGAAGCTCAAAGACCGAGCTAATTAGAAGAAAGAAGTCATGCACATTCATGATTCCCGCATGACATGTGAAGAGTGTGAAACACTGGGCATTCAGGGAACAACTGCCCTAAAATTCATGAGGATGTGAACTTCATCAACAACAATTACTATCGTCCTCAACAAAATCAAGGATGGAACCAGCAACAGAGGCCGAACTACCAAAGTAACTACCAAGGTAACCCTCAAGGTAACAATTATAATAACTTCAATCAACCACCCTTGAGAGAATTAATTGCTAGCCAATCTAGACTCATGGAAGGATTATCTAAGAAGGTAGCTACCAATGATAAAATTCTAGAAAATATAAGTAATAGAATGGATAGCTTTACTTCTGCCATTAAGAACCAGCATAGCTTTAACAAAATGATAGAATCACAAATAACTCAGCTGGCGGCTGCTGTTCCTTCGTCCGACAAAGGTAAGATTCCGGGGCAACCGGAAGATCTAGAAACTGCAAATCTTGTTGATATTCACAATGCAGCTTACTACTACACGGAGCCATCGATGGGAAGGTGGATAGATTATACCTTGCTGGAAAAGAAGGGTGATCTAGGGAGACCTATCATCCACATCGCCATTGGACCTCACATCTTCCAAGAAACTGTCTATGACTTCAGAGCAAGGGTCAACATCATGCCAAAGGCAATCTATGAGAAAATCTTAGGAGATCCTTTGTTGTACACAAATATGCATTTGCAGCTTGTAGATCAGTCACTCTGCTACCCCAAGGGAGTTCTTGAAGATGCCATTATTCGAGTGGGACAATCATATGTTCCCATAGACTTTGTGGTTTTGGAAACAGGTGGAGATGAAAGGGCACCCATCATCTTGGACCGACCTTTCCTAAGCACCGCAAAGGCCATCATCTACGCGGACAGTGCAAAAATTTGCTTCACAATCAAGGATAAGAAAGAGAAGTTTTCTTTCAAGAATCATATCCTACAATCTCCTGGACATCCATAGACGTAGTACCCGGCCAAAGAGACAACAGTGACTAAGAAGAAGAACAACAGAAGAAGGAAGAACAAGGTTAGGTAGCCACAAGAAGAATCAGTTAACATGATTAACACACTCAGATCAGAGTACGACCACCTCCTTGCTTCACCATTCCTTGCCAAGAAGGATGATACTGGTGTACCGACGATCGAGTGTACCATTGGACAAAGAATTTTCCACAAAACTTTATGTGACATTGGATCGGGTGTCAACATAATGCCCAAGGTAACATATAAATATCTATTTGGTAACAAACCCTTGTACCCTACATATATGCAGTTATAAACGGTGGACCAATCAATCCAATTCCCAGAAGGAATAGCAAAGGATGTTATGGTAAGAATACATGACCACTTTGCCCTTGCTGACTTCATGGTTTTGGACATGGGAGAAGAAGAAGACTATACACCCATCATCCTGGGGAGACTGTTCCTCAACACCACCAACACGATCATCTATGTCGGATCTGGACAAATCCACTTCTAATTCCCTAGAGAAAAGGTATGTTGTTATTTCAATAGTTATACTACTTATGAGCAGCTGAAGAAGAACCGCTCCAGGAGGAGACGTCGATCATCTCGACGTCACGGGAACCAACCCTTGCGGAATGAATGGGAGGAAGATGAACAACCTAAAGAATTTGTGAAAAAGGAACCTACACCGCTTAAGCCAAGCTCACCGACCAAGCAGGTGTGGAAGGAGAAGGTGACATCATCAGAATCACAAGAGGTGCAACTATCAGGGTCTCCATCACTGAGACCAGATGATGCACCCAAAGAATGAATAAGACTGGACCAAAGTCCTTTCCGGAGGACTTAAAACTCCGAACCCTCGCCGTGAGGTAATATTGGTAGTTATTCATATTTATTTTCAGTATTGCATGAATTGTTCTTACTTTAGCATATGTACTTTTCTACATTAACATTGCATTGGTTAAAAATATATGCATACATCTAGTTATATTTCATTTTCTGCATATAAAGAAAAATAAAAAGTTTTATTATTGCAGATCATCATCGCATAAGGAAAGAAAATAAAAATATTACTGCATCCTTAAGCCCTATGTGAATAATTTTCATGGTGTAACAAGCTCAAGGAATATTCACCGTGGTGGCATAAAAATAATATATATATATATATATATATATATATATATATATATATATATATATATATATATATATATATATATATATACCTACATATTTTCTTTCTTGCATATAAAAAAATGAAAAATCCAAAAATATTAGGCAGAAATCCTGTTAAAATTTTGCCATTAGAAAATCTATCTAAACCCACAAGAATAAATCTCTGAATGGCTGGCCGCTAACCCCTTATCTTAATCGAGCCACGAGTTTGTTCTTGTTGGAGTATTTTGTAGGATGATTCACACGATCAAGAGCAAGTTCACTCGGTTGTCTTCATCTCACTCCACTCGTGGATAAGAAGGACATACGCCGACTATCCCGCTCTGAGAAAAATCAATCAACATCCAACAATCAACCACGACAACATCCAGCTTGGGGGAGCAGCATCCCCCTTGTATCTAGCTGAGCATTTCCTTCCTTTAGTTTTACTATTAGTAAGTTTGCTTTATATTAGCTAAAGAAATAAAAAGATGCATAACAAAATAAAAATTTATCTTAGCCAATTATATATATATATATATATATATATATATATATATATATATATATATTAAGGTGTGATCTTAAAACTTGAAAACAAAATAAAAAGTGTGTTTAATTTTTTTTCTAGTTTGATGTTTCTTAGAAAAAAAGAGAAAAGAGCTAAATAAATAAAAGGACTCTGAAGATAATCTCTTACAATGGAAATGATGAATAGTTGCTTTATCGTAATTTCTTTCAAGTACCTAGTTTTCAACTTTGAATTCTCCCGAGTTTTGGATAAGATTGTTTTGATATCAGAATTTACTCTGAACTTGAAACTCGTGGGTAATACATGCTTAATCTAAGTCTAGGTAATTGACGGATATGATATAAGAAGGTCTAAGCTGCTGTTTATCTTATTCCAAGTGATACTAGAGTTTTAGAGATTTATCTTTTGAAAAATATAAAAATGCTTCATGATAAGTTTCTTGTATGACGAAGCTTGAATTCCTACCAAAGCCATAAATGACATTTAGACTAGGAAAATTTCTACTCATATATGCTGCTTGCTTTTGCATTGAGTTTAGTCAAGCTTTGTTGATCTTATGAGAGGGTTGTCATGCTCTTAAAATCAAGATCACGTACAGACCACCCACATATGCACTACTCCTACTCTGGGGGTAGGCGCAAAAATATGCCATTCCATTTAGATTCACTTAAAAATGTTTTACTCCTACACTGAGAGTGAACACAAAAAATATACCCTATAGGATATCCCCAAATAAATGCTCCAAAGTTCTTGTTGCTATCTCTCAAAAGTTTTGTTACAGAAAAAGAAGCATTGGGCTATGTAAAAGTTATTCATAAAAAAAAGAAAGAGTATTAAAAAAATGGACAAGTGTCCGAGATATGTAAAACAATGGGTACTCAAATGCCCGCCTAAAAGAAGAAAAAAGAAAGAGATGAATAAGATAGCTCATGTTTTCTTACAAAGTTATTTCCAATTTCTAAAAGAGAGATATATTTTCAAGGAGCATAGTAGAATTAGGTTAGCCACCATATATATACCATATATTCACACATATGCACATCTTGATTTGATTGTATGACTGAACTCTCTTTGGATCCGGGGTTTGACTTTATAATATATGTATTGCAAGTATGCTCTTTCATGCTTTTCCACTCCTATGAGCTCCATATAAGCTTTAGTTGTAGGAAGAGAAAGGCATAACATCATAATTGCCTTTGGTAAGGATCCACAAATACCACATATATTGAGAAACTTGAGAGTATTTTACAATGGAAGCTTTAAGTTTTATTTTGAAAACTTATAAAAAACTCTAGAATACTGGTTGAACAAAGAACTTGAGACATAGTGCTTGACTTGATCGTTTTGTCTTTTAATTGCTCAAGACCAAAGTGAAGGCTAAGAAGCCCCATGGTTGAAGGTAATATGGGTAAGTTTGAAAGTCAGATCAGTTCACTAATCCGGAGGAGAATTCTTGCTTGAACGCATGTGTACTTTTAAAGAGTTGCTTCGATGTTTTCAAAACTCATGATCCAATTTTTGCTAAGTTTAATTTTGCTAAGGGACTAGCAAAGGTTAAGCTTGGGGAGCTTGTTGACGGTAGTTAACAACCATTATAAACCGTCAATATAACATGCATAAGGGCATAAATATGATCACCAACAAAGGTCTAGGGGTTTAAACTAATAAATTCCATGAGTTTTGGTGAATCTGTATTTTTTGTAGGTTTTTACCAGAAAACCGTCAAGGTGGACCTACGTGTTAGATTTAATTACGCTTATCTGCCGTGAAACGGACACTAGAATGTTCTAGAGGACACCGGAGGAAACCACGCCGAGGCAGAGAGGCACCACTCGGCCCCTAGGCCCACCTATCGGTCTCCGCGTTCCAATGTCGGTTCTCCACCTCCTCCTAGGTTGCATCTATGCCGTTCCATAAGTCAGTTTGATCTAAGGGCTCACGTTTGATGCTCTGGGCTATATATACCAGCCCCTACCACCCTCCTGAGACATCAAGTCATTTGAGAAGATAGAAACCCTAATCATCCTTAGAGCTCCATCAATTCTAGGGCATAGCTAGTTAGGTTAGGTCTAGAGGGAGGCAAGCAGGCTTTGCTTGGATTCCTGATCGTGTCAAGAGCATGGTTTGATATAATCCTTATACCCCCTCTCTTTTGTATCTCTATTATTTTTATATGCTTGCTACAATTGTTACGATAATATTAGTATTCATCTTATTCATGTTCTTCCTTATAATGTTCATCGTTTACTTTGATTATATACTTAGTATAACTAGTTTATCATTATATTTATGTATAAGTTCGCAAAGCGCTCGCTCCAAAGTACACGGGGTGGGTGGTCGACATTGTGTAAGCATGGTGCTTATATGTAATTTACCTGCGGATACACCGTATATTCTAGGCCATGTGGTAGATCGTGGATGTGACACTCCCGTTGAGTCCTTTGTAGTCCACTCCCCGAATATAGATATACAAGTAGGATCTAGTTACGAAGGAAGACAAGCTCTGTTCTTAATCTTCCTTAGTAATATCCTTTATGTGCAGATATAAAGATGATCTTAGCCATGATTACTAGGTGTAATTGCACTAATCAATGTATGTTTTGACTTGTAATTAAGAATGACTTAGGAATTATTCCTAATATTCTACCTGACCATGCTAATACCATAGAAAGGACTACTCTGAGTGATTTATCATCATCATTGATCAATACTTTTCATATCTCTTATCCTATGACTTACCTCTGTTATGAGTAAAATATTGGCTACGGTTTACTTCTCCATCAATAGTATAAGTTATCAATACATGTCCATGCTAGACCTCCCCTGTGATAAAAATATAAATAAAGATACCTGGAATACTCTCGGGTGAAGTGCTACAATGGTATAATTATCTGTGCGCTTGTAGATTCCTTTTCATTCATATATCTTTATATTCTTTCTAGTCATATAAGATGATAAAGAACTACTTATTATTATTCTAGTAGTGATGCTAGGCAGTACCAACAAGCATCTCTGCACCATCACTAGGGATGACAACCTAGTAAAGTAATGTTAGGAGATGTAGATAACTAATAGGTGGCTACTAAAACAAGTGACAAGTTAATAAATACCAACACATGCTACGCGAACTTCATGGCCGTCCCGCACTACGGGTGCTTGAAGATCAGGATTTCTGGCCCGCGGGGTCATCGTTGTGGCCACCTCCGTGGCCGAGGCATATCGTTGCGAGCAGGAAGGCATGGCCCTCGCCGTGGCCGACGTCGCCGTCGCCGACTTCGCCTGGATCCGGCGCCAGCCAAGTGATGAGCCCTCGAATGGCTCGAAGGGGAATGCGGCAGTGGCCTTCCGCCTGGCCGACGACACCAACAAGATCCGGATTTGCCCCCAAGATCCCGAGAAGCGACTCTGTATCGGCGCTAGAATGTCCCCGGACATGGAAGCGGCCCTCACAGAGTTCCTGCGCGACAACGCCGACGTCTTTGTGTGGAAGCCCTCCGACATGCCTGGCATCCCCCGCGAGATTGCCGAGCACCGCCTCAACATCAAGGCCGATGCCAAGCCAGTGTAGCAGCGCCTCCACCGCTTCGACGAGGAGAAGCACAAGGCAATTGGTGAGGAGCTCGCCAGGCTCCTGGACGCCGGCTTCATCAGAGAGGTCTAGCACCCCGACTGGCTGGTCAACCCCATCCTGGTCAAGAAGAAGAATGGGAAATGGAAAATATGCGTCGACTACACCGGCCTCAACAAGGCCTGCCCCAAAGACCCGTTCCCCCTTCCTTGGATTGACCAGGTCGTCGACTCTACCGCTGGCTGTGAGGCCCTTTGGTTTCTGGACGCGTACTCTAGGTACCACCAAATCGCAATGGACCCCTCCGATCAGCCAGCCACGTCCTTCATCACCCCCTTTTGGCGCTTTCTGCTACACTTCCATGCCGTTCGGCCTTTGGAACGCCGGAGCCACCTTCCAGCGGTACATGCAGAAATGTTTCAGGGAGCAGATCGGCCGCATCCTGGAGGTCTACGTCGATGACATCGTCATCAAGTCTCGAGCAGCTGCACAGCTGATTGGCGACCTGGAGGAAACTTTCTCCAACCTTCGCGCCAACCACATCAAGCTCAACCCAGAGAAGTGCGTGTTTGAGGTCCCCGCTGGGAAACTCCTCGGCTTCATTGTCTCCGAGAGAGGCATCGAGGCCAACCCCGAGAAGATCTCTACGATCATGGACATGGAGCCGGTCAAGAACCTGAACGGGGCCAGAGGCTCACCGGATGTCTGTCCATGCTCAGCAGCTTCATATCCCGCCTTGGGGAATCTGATCATTTCGAGTGGACGTAGGAGGCTCAGGAAGCGCTCACAAGGCTGAAGGACTTCCTCACTGCACCACCGGTCCTGACCTCCCCTTTAGTGGGGGAGACTCTGCTCCTCTACGCCGTCGCCATGCCGCACACTGTCAGTGCAGCTCTGGTGGTGGAACGCGAGGTGGAGGGCCACGTCCTTAAGGTCCAACGGCCTGTATACTATTTGGCTCAGGAATTGTTTAGGTGACTACACAATAACTTGCAACGCAAGAGCATATTTGCTAGTAATTAATAAAGCCTAAATTGACATACTTTCTATGTAGTCGTTTCCTACGACTGGACCACAGTAAACCTGAACAAACCCACACCACGATTTTCCTAGGTCCAATCTACTGAAACATGCAAGCAGGCTGCAATCACACTTGAGGAGACAGACGGGACAAAGACGATGTCTATTTTTTTCCAGAAGAAGGTCGTCCCTCGTCTCTGTTTCTCTTGCATATCGATATCTGTTTTCTCAACCTCATGCTTTCTTATCTTGCTTCGCATGATTCATCTAAGTCCTGAATAAATCTTGCTTGGCAAAGTTTTTCTATGAACGTTTTGGTAAAGAATATACGTTGTCTTGGTGAAATCCAACGTCAGTAGCATGCAAAGAAGTTATGTGAAAGGCAGTTCATGCATTGCTACTGAAATTGTGTGACTCCCATAATACTCTCGCCAAGACTGGTCTTATATCGGCCAAAGCAGCAATGCAAAGGCATTTGCTCTCATCAAAGCCTGTCCAAACACCGACGGGCCTTTACAAATGGAAATGCTTTAATTTGATGATTGGTAGGTCTAAAGTCTCGACACTCTTTGGCAGGTCTTTAGTCTACTACTATGACTAGCCCACCATAAAACCTGAACGAACCAGCGCATAGAGCAGCCTGCACGCGCCTCCAACCAAACTTGACCAAGTGAGCTAGGAGACGACGAGCGAGCGAGTGCGTGCGTTGGCACATGTCAAGTCCACCGCCCTTTTTCGGTCAGTCTCGTCGTCCGCTGTGCTCTCCAACCCGTCCACCAAGGCATTTCCCAGCTATATATGACCATAAGCTATTCCACGTACCACACCCATCTCCACTTCTGTTTTCTGCTGCTCGCCTGCTCCTACGCTAAGTGGTGGTGGTCCAGCCATAGCCACTAAGTCCAGGGAACGATGAGGGTACTACCCAGCATGGACTTGAAGCGCACAGATATGCTCCTCTTCGTCCTCCTCCAAATTGCCACCTTACTCACCACGTCCACATCAGCCGAGCCAAGCACGGCCATCCGGCGGCGCCGGCAGCATGTCCTGTTGCGGGAGAAGGCCACCCTGTTGGCCCTGAAGCGCGGGCTCAACCTGTCGTCGCATCCAGCCCTGGCCGATTGGAACGAGTCCAATGCCCATGTCTGCAGCTTCACCGGCGTCACGTGCAACAAACGGCGGGAGCATGTCGTGGGGCTTGCTCTCGCCAACTTGGGTATCTCTGGCGCTCTTCCACCGGTCATTGGTGAGCTCACACACCTCCAGAGCCTCGACATGTCCGGAAATAGCATTTCTGGTGCCCTACCATCATCGTTGTATGGCAACCTCACCCGCCTTGAGTACCTCAAAACCTTATCTCTGGTGCCATCCCTCCAGCAATCGGCAACCTCACGAGCCTTCGGCACCTCTTCATGGATAACAACCTCATCTCTGGTGCCATCCCTCAGGCCATTGCAAACCTGACGAGCCTCGACACCCTTGACATGTCCAGTAACCTCATCACGGGACAGGTTCCAGTCGAGCTCTCCAACCTTAACAACATCATTTTCGCCATTGACCTCTCCTGTAACCAGTTGCATGGCGTTATACCGTCGTCTCTTGCCATGCTGAGACAAATGACGTTGTTGGGCCTTGCGCATAACAACTTGTCCGGCGTCATCCCAACAGCTATATTCATCAACTGCACTTTAGTCTATGTCGAGGTCGGGGGAAACAATCTTTCTGGCAAGATTCCCCGCATAGCCTCGAGCACCCTCTTCAACTCGCTTGCCTCACTCAACCTCTACTCCAACAATCTAATTGGGACACTACCACATTGGCTGGCTAACTGCAGTTCACTTGTGCAGCTAGATGTGGAAAACAACTTGCTCGCAGACGAGCTGCCTACGAGCATCATCTCAGGGAAAAAGAACCTCAAGTACTTGCATTTGTCCTACAACCAGTTTTGGAGCCACAATGGCAACAGCAACCTAGAGTCGTTCTTCGCCGCGATGTCAAATTGCTCATCTCTAGAGGAGGTCGACGCAGAAGCCATGGGAATGCACGGGCGGCTACCCAGCCGGCTTGGCTCGATGCTTACACGCAACATGTCATACCTCAACCTGGAGATGAACTCCATATCGGGCCCGATCCCGGCATCTCTTGGGGACATGATTAGCTTGACGTTACTGAATCTGTCAAGCAACATGCTGAACGGGACGATCCCAACATCTCTCTGCAGGATGCCAAGACTAGAACAGCTTGTGCTATCCAACAACGTCTTGACGGGCGAAATCCCGGCGTGCATCGATAATGCCACACGCCTCGGGGAGCTAGATCTGTCGGGCAACGCACTGTCAGGGACCATCCCGAGTAACATCGGGAGCCTCACCGAGCTCTCCTATCTCTTTCTGCAGAGAAACAGGTTGTATGGGTCGATACCTCCGAGCATCGGCCGATATGGCAACCTGTTGGTCATCGACCTCTCAAGCAATAGCTTGAGCGGCGTGGTGCCTAATGAGATCGCTAGCACTGCTAAGATAACACTTAACCTGTCGCACAATCAGCTCGGAGGCAACTTGCCGACTGGCCTTAGTAGCTTGGAGCAAGCACAGAAGATCGACCTTTCCTGGAACAACTTCACTGGTGAGATCTTGGTCGGCCTAGGGGACTGTGTTGCTGTGACAGTGCTCGACCTCTCACACAACTCGCTTGTCGGTGTTCTCCCTTCATCCCTTAGACGCCTGAAGAACCTAGAGAGCCTCGATGTCTCCAACAACTACCTGAGCGGCGAGATCCCCATTAGCCTGACCAGTTGCGACAGGCTGAAATATCTGAACCTGTCATACAACGACTTCACCGGCATCGTGCCCAGCACCGGCCCTTTTGAGAATTTCAGCTGCCTCTCCTACCCAAGGTTTTTTTTATCGGCCGATATTCACCGAAATTTTCGAAATTTCCTTTCTATCCACAGGGTCCGATAAAATTTGACATCGGCCAAATTTTTCCCTTCTTTCCTGCTCTCACACAGACAACTCAAATTCAGCCGTGTGACGGTCCCACACTATAATGTTTTATTCTTGTTTTTATCGGTGAACAAGTGATGTTTAATAGCTTAGGAATAGTTTCAAGTCAAATTCTATGAAATTTTTTTAAAACAATTTGAATTTTTTTTTGAATTTGGTCCGATATTTCCGATATATCTTGCTTATCCTGTTTATCCATGACCTCCGATAAATTTTTATTTCCGATAATGAAAACCTTGCTCCTACCTTGGCAACCCTCGGCTCTCTGGTCCATTGTTCAAGCACTGCAGAAGGCGCCACCACTCGTGGTACCAATCCTGCAAGTTCTTAGTTGTTGTGTGCATCTGCGCAGCGGCTCTGATGATGCTCTGTGCGGCCGGCATCCGCAAGATCTGCCAGGATAGATTAAGGGGCCGCCGCAGCGTTGGTGACTCATCGGCATGGATTGAACACAAGTACCCTCGCATCACGTATCGGGAGCTAGTTGAGGCCACCGAGGAGTTCAGCGTGGACCGGCTCATAGGGACAGGAAGCTACGGGAGGGTGTACCGCGGCACATTGCGCAACAGTACCGTGGTCGCCGTGAAGGTGCTGCAGCATCTCCAGACGGGCAACTCGATCAAGACCTTCAACCGCGAGTGCCAGGTCCTGAGTCGCATCCGGCACCGAAACCTCATGCGGATCATCACGGTGTGCAGCCAGCCAGACTTCAAGGCGCTGGTGAAGCCGTTCATGGCGAACGGCAGCCTTGAGCGGTGCCTCTACGCGGTGCCGCCGATGGAGCTAAGCCTTGTGCAGCGGCTCAGCATCTGCAGCGACATCGCCGAGGGGATGGCGTACCTGCACGAGCACTCACCGGTCAAGATCATCCACTGCGACCTCAAGCCGAGCAACGTTCTCCTCAACGACGACATGACTGCGCTCGTCTCCGACTTCGGCATCTCCCGGCTCATCACGAGCACCGACGACGACTCCGGCGCCTCCACCACGAACATGTTGCGCGGTTCCATTGGATACATCCCTCCAGGTACCTATACTAGTATAAAATGCGGCATCCAATTGCACCTTCCTTCCTTCCTTCTATTCTATATACCTCCTGAATCCTGAGTGGTTCTTGATGCATGGACCCCAAGAGTATGGCTACAGCTCGAACCCGACAACGAAGGGCGACGTGTACAGCTTTGGTGTGCTGGTGCTGGAAATGGTGACGAGAAAGAAGACGACCGATGACATGTTCGAGCCTGGGCTGAGCCTGAGCAAGTGGGTTAAGATCCACTACCACAGCCACGCTGACACAGTGGTTGACCCAGAGCTGGAGCGTATGGTTTGGGATCAGACGCCTGAGGAGAGGAGGGCGTCGAATGTGGCCATCGCCGAGCTGCTGGAGCTCGGCATCGTCTGCACCCAGGAGCAACCGTCCGCACGGCCGACCATGATGGATGCCGCCAACGACCTGAACCGGCTCAAGCAGTACCTAGGTGGCAACACACCACACGGCCACGTACTTCCGCATCGTCGCTAATTTATCCTCCACCCTCTCCAAAAAGAAATTAAGGATCGTCCACCACTATCCCATGCACGATCTAGTAAACATCGATTATATTATTCACCAGTACGATTTGTGATGCCTACATGTACATCAAATACTATAGCACTCTCGTTCCTCCAGGAGGCACGGAAGGTATGATTTTATTTTCAAACCGTAAATGTACACCAAAGTGATTATGTTTTTTTTATGCATGAAAGAAAGTTGCCTATGTGTTGGAGTAATACCTAATTTGGAACAGCCTAGCAATATCATAGTGGGGATGGAAATTGGACATTGGGGATGCACAGAGTCTACATGTGACGCGAGAGTCGTGATGATGGTCCACTTCTGATGCTTATCGTTGGCTGCATACGAAAGTACTTTGGATGTGCAGAGATGACATTAATGATTGCGCAAGGACACATTATGAAAAGCAAAAGAATATGGGAATTGCTATTTAACAGGCCTCTGAAATCTCTCTTCTGGGACGACACAGGATAGCCATCGGATTACTAGTAAATGTCTTCATCTTGGACTTTGGTGTGGTACCCTCAAATAACTATGAATCATTCATTTAAATAGATCGGATGGCTACGATTTATTTTTTGTTTTGTAAAGTATGATAAATTAAGAAAGTTCTAGATATAATTTTTCTTTTTAGATCTAATTGATTGATGCATGCATGATTTATAGGATATAGTGAATCTTTTTAGTTCGCAAAACTTTGGACGTGATGTATATTTAACTAGCATGTTAGTTTTTTTTTTTGCATGTAACGCCTTTATGTTAGCTAGTGTCGTGTTAGCAAATTTTTTTTGATGCATGTACGTGTTCCACCTGTTGGTTTACAAACTTTGAATGTAATTGATTTTTTTATGCATGTACTAGGTTACCTCCTGTGTTAGTTTACAAACTTTAAACGTAATTGATCGATTTTTGAATGCATGTACGTATACCTCATGTGTTACCTGTGTTAGCTAGCGTGTTAGACTTAGATGACAACTTTTTTTTATTTCACATGCGTGTTTATTTTGAACTCCCGTTGGTTGCTAATCTTTCTCATGTGCGTAACATATTTTTTGAATCATCATGCATGTATACGAAGGAAGGCCAGCCCGCTTCCATGTTATCCCAAGATTACGAGATCCAGAGAATTTTCTTCTCTTTTTCTAGCTTGTTTTCCTGGATTTCTTAATTTATTAAGTAATTCATAAAATTTGAAAAATCAATGGCTCAGATTGATTTGAGATCTTACCTCCCTGTAGGTAAAATTTGTACCGTAGCATTGCCCCTTCATCTTTCTTGGGTCTTGGGCCAGTTTGTACGAAAACAATTAACAAATTATAATTGTTTCTATAGTCAAACATCAGACAAGAATAAAAATATGATTTGAGTTGGCACAAAGACAATTAACAAATTACGGTGGTTTATATATTCTGACAAGGACAAAAAATAAAAAATTGACGTGTATTTGCAACAACGTCAATTTTAACAAATCTCAAGAGGACAAAGAGATGAGCATGCAGTGTCGTTTGATGTTACTGGATCTGGGCTTCAATGGATAAAACTCCGTTTGATTCATCACCTGAACAGGCGAGCGATAGATAGAAAAAGAGTGAGAATATATATGTTTATAAGAGAGGGACAAATCGAGTTGTTAGTTACTTGTGGGGAATATTCACCGGAATCAGTGTGTCGTTTCAACTAACTGAAGGGCTAGCGCTTGGACATCTGGATGGACGGCGTGTCCGGACGCACCTCCCACGCCTCGACTGAAATACGGAAATGAGTCCCGCCCACGTCCATCCCGCGCCAGCGTCCCACGTCCCGGACATAGCACTTCTGCCCGTATCGCACCATGCCCCCACCCCGCGTCCCATCCCGCTCTAGCATGTTGTCGAACTCCGCGTCCAGGTTGAGCTCCAATTGCCGTGGCAAGATGGTGGGAAAGGAAGGGAGGAAAGGGAGAGGAGAGGAGAGGACGAAGCGCACCGTGTGAGGTAGGAGCTGAAGCCCTATGGTAGGCCATTGTCCGCTAGCCACCATCGCTATTGCAACTTGTGCAACACCTGATCTACTTTTGAAACATCCAGATGAAACATTTGCAACATACATATGAAGACAGATGAAACACTTGAAACATGCGTCTGAAACACTTGCAAAAACACCTGAAAAGCCATTGCAAAACATATGCAACCTCTAGATGAAACACTTGCAACATACGTGTTTAACATCTGCAACATCCACTTATCAGTTACATACTACGTACTTGTCTTAAAAAGTGAGATAAATATTTGGCTCAGGAATTGTTTAGGTGACTAGCAAATATTCGTCAGCGAGGTCCTCTCTGACTCAAAGGCCCAGTACCCAAGGATCCAAAAGTCCTCTACGCCGTGCTCATCGCCAAACGCAAGCTCCGGCACTACTTTGACACCCACCCTGTGGTGGTCGTGTCTTCCAGTGGCTTGGGGGATGTCATCAGCAACCGGGAGTCCACCGGCCGCATCACCAAGTGGGGACTCGAGCTCATGGGCCTCGACATCACCTACGCCCCCCGCACCGTGATCAAGTCCCAAGTCCTCGCCGACTTCGTCGCGGAATGGACCGAGGAACAGGCCTCAACCGCCCCCGTCAAGGCAGAGTACTGGACTATGTACTTCGACGGATCCCTCACCCTTGAGGGGGCAGGCGCGGGGGTTCTCCTCATATCCCCCAACGGCGACAAACTAAGGTACGCCCTTCAACTCCACTTCTGGGCCACTAACAATGTTGTAGAGTATGAGGTGCTCCTCCACGGTATCCGGGCGGCCGTCGAGCTCGGTGCTCGGTGCCTCTTCGTACAAGGAGACTCCGAACTGGTTATCAACCAAGTCATGAAGGAGTCGACTTGCCGCGACATGAAGATGGAGGCCTACTGCGCAGAGGTCCGGAAGCTAGAGGACAAGTTCGACGGCATCGAGCTCCATCACATCCTTCGACGGGACAATGAGGAGGCTAACTCCTTAGCAAGGCTGGCAGCCTCCCAGAAGCCCCCACCATCCGGAGTCTTCCTCAACGTCCTCGATGCCCCCTCGATCCGCCTCAGGGAGGGCAAGGTGCCAGCCCTGGCAGGTGCCACCTCAACCTCGACCTACGCCATCGGAGGAGCACCGTCTCCCGAGGAGTGCATGCTCACGGTCACCACGTGTAGCCGACGTGGTGTCGAGCCGCAGGCTGATGCCATTCCTGACCCACCAGCACTCCCCATGAAGCGTAGAAGACAAGGGCCAGCTGCCCCCCTCAGGGCAGACGATAGTCCGCCTATTGAGGCCCACGAGGCAATCCTGGGGCAGGACACCGATGCCCCTCCTACGGACACAGAGTCAGTCCACCAAGACCTCAGGGAGGCATCGAGCGAAGCTTCCAACCGGCCCCCTGAGACACCAGAAGAGTGGAGGGCACCCTTCCTCGACTTCCTCGAGCGGGGGGTCCTCCCTAATGATGTCGCAAATGCCTATAGGATGGTCCAGCGAGCCAAGAGCTACTGGGTCCTCTACGGACAGCTCTATCGCCAGAGCGCCTCTGAGGTGCTCGTGTGGTGTGTCACACCGGAGGAGGGGAGGGAATTACTCCTCGACACCAGAGGAGGGGAGCGAATTACTCCTCGACATCCACGACAGCATCTATGCCCACCACGCTGGGCCACGCGCCCTCGTGGGGAAGGCTTTCAGACAGGGCTTCTACTGGCTGACTACCCTTGTCGACGCTCGAGACCTTGTCAAGACGTGCAAGGGGTGCTAGTACTATGCCAAGCAGAGTCACTTGCCGGTCCAGGTGCTCCAGACTATTCCTATCACCTGGCCGTTCGTGGTCTGGTGCCTCGACATGGTCGGGGAGTTCAAGAAGGCGCCTGGGGGCTTCGATCACCTCCTGGTTGCCATCGACAAATTCACCAAGTGGATCGATGTCTGGCCTATCGCCAACCTCAAGTTGGAGCGGGCAGCCAAATTCATCCAAGACATCATCCACAGGTTTGGAGTTCCCAATCGCATTATTACTGACAATGGCACTCAGTTCACATGTCGCAAGTTTCTAGACTTCTGCGACTCCTGGCGAATCCAGGTGGTTTGGGCTTTGGTCTATCACCCCGAGTCCAACGGCAAGTTGAGCGCGCCAATGGGCTAATCCTCCAGGGGATCAAAACCAACATCTACAACGAGCTCAAGATCCACGCTGGATGATGGGTGGACGAACTCCCCTCCCTGCTTTGGAGCCTATGGACGAGCGTGAACCGCTCGATGGGGTACACCCCCTTCTTCCTCGTCTACGGGGCTGAGGCAGTCATCCCCTCTGACCTTGATTTCGATGCTCCATGCGTCCACTTCTACGACGAGTAGCGAGTTGAGGAACAATGCCAGGCGGACGTCGACATGCTCAAAGAAGAGAGGAACACCAGTGTGGTGCGGTCTGCCGGCTACCAACAGGAACTTCGTCGCTATCACACTAGACGGGTATGCGAGTGTTCCTTTATTGTAGGTGATCTTGTCCTCCGGAGAGCCACCCCATCTAAGAAGGGCCACAAGCTGTCTCAGCCCTAGGAAGGACCCTTCCGCGTCTCATGGGTGATCTGGCCGGGCGCCTATAAGATCAGTACCATGTCAGGGCACGAGTACGACAACGCCTGGAACATCAAACACCTTCATCGATTCTATCCATAGCTCGTTCCCTCTTGTCTTTTAGTTGTCATACCTCTAACCCCCCGGCAGCAGCCTGCCCCTCAGTGGGGCATAAGCAACGTCCCCCCAAAAGGGGGCGCTGATGAGGACATCGCCACGCTAGACACACCGACGCCATGGTCTTCCCCAAGTTGCAATTCGTTCCCAACTCAGCTGCCACGTCACCCTCGGATTCAGCGGACACGTCGTCACTGTTTCGGTCATAACTTTCTCATATGACATCGAAACGGGCCGTTCTTGGATGCGTTGGAAAGGGGACGACGACGCCGTCGTTTTGGATCTGGTCCCAGCTCCAGAAGGTCCATGGATCATTCTGTGTGACCACGGCAAGGTGCTGCGTCACCTATTTGGGCCAACTTGGCCATGTATCGTGTCGGGCCTTAAGCCCAAGTTGTGGGCGCCCAACCCCTGGCCGTCCCCAACCCTAGGTCGAGTCTTAGACTATAAACACAGCCGCCGCCGCTGCTACACAATGGGGTTTTGTTTAGAGTTTAGTTTTCCATCGAGAAACTGAATCGTTCATTGTAACTGTGGTGACAAATCCTTTTACAGTGATCCAGGGCCCCCGTTCTTGATCTCCTCCACTGTGTCGATTAGTCCTTTGGAACCGAGTTCTTGAATCCTCTATTGATATTCGCGTCATTCATATTTGCAATTTCAGATTGCATGTTTTACCTTCTTGCTTGTGCTCTTCGATTCGCTTGCAGGAAAAGCCTTCTTGGCGAGGTCAATCAAGTTGTGCTTGGTTGATAACCAACGGAGCAGTGGTGTAACGGTTGCAGGGTTCGAATCGTGTCTGATTTGAAGCCGGATCGCCAACGTCGAGATCTCCACAAAATCGAACTTACCGGCTACCTCTCGGAAGATCGGGCCTGTACTCATCAGGCGCCACCCGAGGTTTAAGGCCGGCTCCCCCAAGCTTCAAGGTCACCCCGGGAAGGATTTTGAAGTACGAGGGATGCTCATGAGACGAGCCCATGTGGTTGTATCCGGGATGCTCAGAAGCATCCCGACCGTCAGACGAGTGATGTCCGAGTATTGGCATCGTGCCGCTCATGGTGACCCAACGAGAGAGGCAGCGAGCCCCCGAGCACCGATAGACAGGTTCGGGAACTATAGGAGTGGCTCGGTCAAGAAGCCGAGAATCTCCCCCCTGGGGACATGACCAAGGCATGGAACGACCGTAAACTTGGGGTTCTCACGGACTTACCCGCTAGTAGCATGGGCACAACAATCTTGGCCAATGAGGCTAGTATCGTGGTAGCCCAGCCCACCGAGGGAACATCAGCCCTGAGCTGAAGGCTCGACAGAGCCCATGAAGACTTCGAGGTCACAATGGCCTCGGGGGCTACGCCAGCTCCCCAGACAGAGCAACTCGACCCCTAATCAACGGGCGCTCAGGTGGCACATCCCCAAAAAACCAACCAACTCCCTGGAGTTAGGTCAGGAGTCGCTAAGTAGCGGGCCTAGCGAGGGCCTCCGTCCAAGCCTTAGTGCGCTCCCACTTCCTCTATCTATGGCTACGGAGGGTTAGCCCTAGAAGGCCAGCTTGAGAGGATCGGGACCTGTTATCGCAACCCTCAGAAGGGCGTGGAGCTCTGGATGATCAGATGGCCCCGAGCTAGAGCCCAGCGCTCTTGATCACCCAGCCCACGGTAGGCTCTGATCAGAAAGGAGGGCACCCTCGGGGCTGCGGTCAGTGACTCCCTGATGAGTCCACCGAGCTCTCGCTCAAGTCAAAGACCCCTGCGACATAGACTCACGAAGGGATCAGCATCATCTTCGCTCAGCCTCGACAGCCGAGCACCATCCATCACACTAGAGAAGAAGGCCCCTAGCAGGGCACAACACTCTCGCCAGCGGAAACCATCCCCACCAAGGAAGGTTTGGTCACCAAAAGATCTAATTTAGCCCTTCGTCGCCATCACACCAGGTGAGGCCACAAAGGGCTCAGGGGCTCCTGACGAGATCCTAACATATAGGTATGTTAACCCTCAGGTCCAATGATTCCCGAACGAAGAAGACCCCCTGATCGACCCCTTCAGGGTCGCCCGGGGGCTCAGGGGCTATGCCCTTCGGGCACACTCACGTGCACCCTCTAGCAAAGAGACCCGACCAAGCCTGACTCGATCATAGCTTTCACCTGGGGTTTGAGGGCTTCCACGAGCCTTGGGCTCTCGAGCTACGGCACGACCAAGCCCGGTCCTTAGCTCCTACCCGGCTAACGATGCCAGCCAAGGCCTGGGCACAAGAAGACAAACCCTAGGATACTGATGCCCGGGGGCTCCCTGGCGTCACCCCCAAGGCGTGCCACTACCGACTGCTCCTCCGACATGGTCACGTCCGGGGCATGACACAAGAAGACAAAGCTTTCCACGGCCTTCAGGGGCTTGGGGGCTTCCAGGCCCATGCGTTAGCCCCTAGAGCCAACCTCCTTCACCACCAAGAAGACTCCAGAAGGTCTCACCCAGGGGAGGCCAGTCCAAGCTGACACTGTCTGACATGCAGAGTGTTAGAACAGAGTAGCCGAACGATGACTAGGCTTTTTTGGCTCCAAGGCACCTCGACGGTCCATGGCGCACCGCTGCAAGGCCCTCCTGGACTATGGCACACATAAACCATAGACTAGAACTCTCAAACCACCTTGTACCTAGCCAATCTCATTATATAAGGGATAAGGTTAGACCTAGAGGGGGGAGTATCCCAGTTCAATCATCAAACACTCCATTCCATTCGATCTACCTCCGCTCTGCACCGAGAGCAAGGCAACCCGAAGAGGGGCACCGAGAGCCTCTCCTCCACCGCATCCCATAGTCTCCTTCCTCTCCGACGAGAGGGAGACTCCACCAGTGGCGAGGCAACCTTAGGATTAGCACCGAGCTAACCCCCTACCAACTCTTTCTTCCTTTACACTCTATTGTAACCCCCCAGATTTTGGGTGCTCTTGAGTATAAGAATCATCAGTTGCTAGACGTAGGGATCGAATTGGCCTGAACCAGGATAAACTGTTGCATCTTCTTTGCATGATTCTTGTGTTCCTGAGTCCACCCGAGCCACCGGAGACCCCGTACTCTAACACCGACTCGAACAACATGCTTGCCGTGGTTTCGACCCCATGACACCAGGCATTTTGGGCAACCCACTTACTGAAGACACAAAACCCAAGTGGGATGACAAGCTGGCAACACTTTGGGCACAACGCTGAGCTCAGGGTTTATGCATGCGATGTGGAGAGAAGTTGAACAAGCAGCATAAGTGTCCAGAGAAAGTGGCTCTGCATGTGCTCAATGAGGTCCTTGAAGCACTTTATTCTCACCATTCCAAAGAAAATTCATCTGATGATTCTAGTGATGATGAAGATGGTGATATCTTCACTCTGTCAAAATTTGCTGCAGAAGGTGTACAAGGCCGCAAGACAATCAAACTATCGGGCATGATTCAAAAATAAGGAATCCTAATACTTGTCGACTCTGATAGTTCATGCACTTTCTTGAGTGACAAGGCAGCCAAATCTCTCAATTGTCAGGTGGAAGCGGTTCAACCGGTGTCCATGACTATGGCAAACAGTCAGAAAATCACAAGTGACAAACAAGTTCATAACCTCACTTGGTGGACTTAGGGGCACACATTCACTCATGCTGCAAGGGTGTTACCCATATCATGTTTTGATCTAGTGCTTGGCATGGATTGGCTTGAAAACCATAGTCCCATGTGGATCCATTGGAAGAGGAAGCTCCTGCGTTTCACACATAACGGTGCCAGAATTAGTTTGAAGGGAATCAAAGACTGTCTATCTAGCTGCCCAAAACTCAAAGCCAGGAAACTAAAAGGGCTAGTGCACCGTGGAGGTATTGCTCAGGTTGTTCATCTATGTCCTATTCAGACCGAGTCAAGCAACACAGAGGTCATTCTAGCTGAGGTTCAGCAACTCCTGGAGATTAATGATGGTCTATTCAAGACACCTGAAGCCTTGCCACCTTCAAGAGCGTTCGATCATAAGATCACCTTGCTGTCGGGAGTCAAACTGGTGAATGTCAAGCCCTATCGTTACTCTCCAACACAAAAAGACGAGATTGAGCGTCAAGTAAAGGAAATGCTCGCCAATGGAATTATCCGAGCAAGCCACAACCCCTTCTCATCCCTAGTCATTTTGGTGAAGAAGAAGGATGGGTTGTGGTGTTTCTATGTAGATTACAGGCAGCTCAACAACATTACTGTGAAGGACAAGTACCCGTTGCCGATTGTAGATGAGTTGTTGGATGAGCTTCATGGAGCATCTTGGTTTACCAAGCTGGACATGTGCTTTGGTTACCATCAAATTCGGGTCATGCCAGACGATGAGGCCAAGACGGCCTTCAAAACACACCACGGGCACTGGGAATTTTGAGTGATGCCCTTTGGATTGACCAACGCTCCTGCTACCTTCCAAGCTTTAATGAACACTATCTTCCAACCACTCCTCAAAAAGTGTGTGCTTGTATTTGTTGATGACATACTGATCTACAGCAAGTCCTTACCTGAGCACCTAGATCATCTGAGTCAAGTATTCAGTATTTTGTAGCAGCATCAACTATTCCTAAAGAAATCCAAGTGCTCATTTGCTCAACGATCACTTGAATATATAGGCCATATTATCAGTGAGCACGGGGTGGCCACAGACCCAAAGAAAATAGAAGCCATTGCCAATTGGCCAACTCCTACCGATGCCAAGCAATTACAGAGTTTTCAGGGGCTCTTAGGGTACTATAGGAAATTCATACAAGGGTATGGCAGTATCAGTCATCCTCTAACAGATCTCTTAAAGAAGAATGCTATATTTTAGTGGACTCCTCAGTTAGAACTCAGTTTTGACACTCTCAAACAAGTGCTAGTCTCAGCCCCGGTATTGGCACTACCAGATTTCACAAAAGGCTTTCATCTTGAAACAGATGCTTCGGGAACCGGAATTGGAGTTGTGTTATCTCAGAACAACCATCCTATTGCTTACATTAGCAAAGCACTAGGACCAAGGCTCAGGCAATGTCAACATATGAAAAAGAGTGCATGGCACTAATTATGGCTTTTACCAAATGGAAATCTTATTTGCAGCACAACAACAACAACAAAGCCTTTAAGTCCCAAACAAGTTGGGGTAGGCTAGAGTTGAAACCCAACAGAAGCAATCAAGGTTCATGCACGTGAATAGCTATTTTTCAAGCACTCCTATCTAAGGCTAAGTCTTTGGGTATATTCCATCCTTTCGAGTCTCCTTTTATTGCCTCTACCCAAGTCAACTTCGGTCTTCCTCTGTCTCTCTTCACGTTACTATCCTGGCTTAGGATTCCACTACGCACCGGTGCCTCTGGAGGTCTCCATTGGACATGTCCAAACCATCTCAACCGGTATTGGACAAGCTTTTCTTCAATTGGTGCTACCCCTAATCTATCACGTATATCATCGTTCCGAACTCAATCCCTTCTTGTATGACCGCAAATCCAACGCAACATACACATTTCCTCGACACTTATCTGTTGAACATGTCATCTTTTTGTAGGCCAATATTCTGCACCATACAACATAGCAGGTCTAATCGCTGTCCTATAAAACTTATCTTTTAGCTTCTGTGGTACTCTTTTGTCACATAGGACACTAGATGCTTGGCGCCACTTCATCCACCCTGCTTTGATTCTATGGCTAACATCTTCATCAATATCCCTGTCTCTCTATAGCATTGATCCTAAATATTGAAAGGTATCCTTCCTAGGCACTACTTGACCTTCCAAACTAATATCTTCCTCCTCCTGAGTAGTAGTGCCGAAGTCACATCTCATATACTCAGTTTTAGTTCTACTGAGTCTAAAACCTTTGGACTCCAAAGTCTCTTGCCATAACTCTAGTTTCTGATTCACTCCTGTCCGACTTTCATCAACTAGCACTACATCGTTCGTGAAAAGCATACACCAAGGGATGTCCCCTTGTATGTCCCTTGTGACCTCATCCATCACTAAGGCAAACATATAAGGACTCAAAGCTGACCCTTGATGTAGTCCTATCCTAATCGGGAAGTCATCTGTGTCTCCATCACCTGTTCGAACACTAGTCACAACATTGTTGTACATGTCCTTAATGAGCCCGACATACTTCGTTGGGACTTTATGTTTGTCCAAAGCCCACCACATAACATTCCTTGGTATTTTGTCATAAGCCTTCTCCAAGTCAATAAAAACCATGTGTAGGTCGTTCTTCTTCTCCCTATACCGCTCCATAACTTGTCTTATTAAGAAAATTGCTTCCATGGTTGATCTACCGGGCATGAAACCAAATTGGTTCATAGAGACCCACGTTATTGCTCTCAAGCGATGCTCGATAACTCTCTCCCATAGCTTCATAGTATGGCTCATCAACTTAATTCCCCGGTAATTAGTGCAATTTTGAATATCCCCTTTATTCTTGTAGATCAGTACCAATATACTTCTCCACTCGTCAGACATCTTGTTCGATAGAAAAATATGGTTGAACAGCTTGGTTAGCCATACTATAGCTATGTCCCTGAGGCATCTCCACACCTCGATTGGGATACCATCTGGTCCCATCGTCTTACCTCCTTTCATCCTTTTCAACGCCTCTCTAACCTCAGATTCTTGGATTCTCCACATAAAGCGCCTATTGGTGTCATCAAAAGAGTCATCCAACTGAAAGGTTGTGTCCATATTCTCACCATTGAACAATTTGTCAAAATACTCTTCCCATCGATGTCGGATCTCATCCTCCTTCACCAAGAGATGCTCCCTTTCATCCTTAATGCACTTAACTTGGTTGAAATCCCTTGTCTTTCTCTCACGAACCCTAGCCATCCTATAAATGTCTTTCTCTCCTTCCTTTGTATCCAAATGTTGGTAAAGATCCTAGTACGCTTTACCCTTTGCCACACTTACAGCTCGCTTTGCAGTCTTCTTTGTCACCTTGTACTTCTCTATGTTGTCCACACTCCTGTCATGGCACATGCGTCTATAGCATTCTTTCTTCTCCTTAATAGCCCTTTGGACTTTCTTGTTCCACCACCAAGTATCTTTAGCCTCGCCTCCACTTCCTTTGGTTACTCCACACACCTCTGAGGCCACCTTCCGGATCTTGGTTGCCATCTTCTCCCACATGTTGTTTATGTCCTCTTCTTTCTTCCAAGAGCCCTCTTTGATAACCCTTTCCCTGAATACCTCTAACGTCTCCTCTTTCAGTTTCCACCACTTTGTTCTTTCAATCTTAGCTTGTTTATCCCTACGGGCACGCACCTAAAAATAAAAGTCTGCCACCAAAAGCTTATGTTAAGAAACAACACACTCCCCTAGTATCACCTTGCAACCCAAGCATGCTCGTTTGTCCTTTCTTCTTGCGAGGACAAAGTCAATCTGGCTAGAGTGTTGTCCGCTACTGAAGGTCACTAGATGAGATTCTCTCTTTCTAAAGAAAGTGATGGCTATCATCAGGTCAAAAGCTACCGTGAAGTCCAAAACTTCCTCCCCCTCTTGATTCCTACTACCATACCCAAAACCTCCATGAACTACCTCGAAACCTGCACTTGTAGTACCTACATGTCCATTAAGATCTCCTCCTATAAAAAGCTTCTCACTACTAGGTACAACTCTAATCAGGCCATCTAAGTCTTCCCAGAACTGTCTCTTAGCACTCTCGTCGAGGCCTACTTGGGGGGGCATACGCACTAATTACGCTCAAGACCATATCACCAATGACAAGCTTGACTAAGATAATCCTATCTCCTTGCCTTCTCACTCCCACCACACTATTCTTGAGGCTCTTATCAATCAAAACTCCTACTCCATTTCTATTCACGACTGTCCCTGTGTACCAAAGCTTGAAACATGTATTGTCCACCTCCTTCGCCTTCTGACCCTTCCATTTAGTCTCTTAAACGCATAATATATTTACACGCCTCCTAGTCGCGGTATCAACCAATTCTCTTAACTTATCTGTAAGCGACCCTACATTCCAACTACCTAAACGGATCCTAGTTGGTTCGACTAGCTTCCTTACCCTTCGCACCCGTCGACTCAGATGTGAAGACCCTTGCTCATTTTTCACTACACCCGGGCGCCGATGTAGCGCACCACTAAGGATGCGACGGCCCGATCCTTGCTCACTTGACACCGTGCCTAGATCGCGACACGGCGCGTCACGGGGGTGACGACCCGGCCCTTGCTCATTTAACACCATACCCGGGTTCCAATATGGCGCGTCGCTAAGAGGGTTACGTCCCAACGGTTTTCTTTCGGGTTTCATCTCCATTAGAATAGCTAGATTTAACGTTGGCTCGCCACGCCTATCACAACCCTCCTCCTTTACCAGGGCTTGGGACCTGCTCTGTTGAGACAACATACGCGGAGTTGCAATGGACCATCACAGTCTGGTTCACTTGGGCGATCAGAAGTTACTTGAAGGTATGCAGCAAAAATCGTTCATTAAGTTGCTCAGTCTTCAATATAAAATCATTCATAAGAAAGGCCTTGAGAACCAGGCAGCCGATGCCCTATCTCATCAACCATCCCAAGTTACACTCATGGCAGTATCTACAACAACACCCAAATGGCTCGAGATTGTGATAGAGGGCTACGAACAGGATGATCATAGCAAACAGCTACTGTCTGAATTGGCTCTCACAGGATCTAATGAAAAGGGCTACTCTCTGGTTGATGGTGTCATCAGGTATAAGGGCCGCATCTGGTTGGGCAACCACAAAGAAGCTCATCAGGCTATTCTCTTGGCCTTACATTCCAGCGGTCTTGGCGGGCATAGTGGAGTCACGGCAACTTATCAGAAAATCAAATCTCTATTTGCTTGGCCGAATATGAAGCAAGATATCAAGGATTATATTGCAGCTTGTGAGGTATGTGCTCAAGCAAAACCCGAACACAGCAAATTACCTAATTTATTACAGCCCTTACCCATACCTCAGTTTGCTTGGCATACCATCAGCTTAAATTTCATAGAAGGCCTTCCTAAATCCAAAAACTTTGATACAATTCTGGTCGTCATTGACAAACTCACCAAATATGCTCATTTCCTATGTTTGTCCCACCCTTACACTGCTATCACAGTGGCCCAAACTTTCCTAGCCAATGTTTATAAGTTACATGGCATGCCCTCTGTGATTATCTCTAACAGAGACAGGGTCTTTACCAGTGCCTTTTGGCAAGAGCTATTTAAACTCACAGACACAACGCTGAACATGAGTTCCTCCTACCACCCCCAAACTGACGGCCAAACAGAGAGACTCAATCAGTGTCTTGAAACTTATCTTCAATGCATGGTACAAGCTTGTCCCACCAAATGGGCTCATTGGATCCCATTAACCAAGTTTTGGTATAACTCCACCTTCCATTCAGCCTTAGGCCTTACACCCTTTCAAGCCTTATATGGTCATAAACCTAGACATTTCGGAATCACTTTGGATGATGCTTGCACAATATCTGACCTGGATGAGTGGTTGAAGGAGCGTCAGATGATGCTTGATCACATTCAACACAACTTACAACGTGCCCAAGATCGTATGAAGCATCAAGCAAACAAACACAGGCAAGAAAGAACCTTTCAGGTTGGCGACTGGGTGCATGTCAAACTTCAGCCCTATGTGCAACAGTCCGTTCAACGGCGGGCAAATCACAAACTCAGTTTCAAGTTCTTTGGCCCCTATCTGATACTGCAGAAGATTGGTCAGGTTGCCTATAAATTGCAGCTGCCAGCATCCAGTCAGATTCATCCGGTCATACATGTTTCCCAGTTGAAGAAGGCATTGCCTCCCAAGGTGTCCTTATCTGATGACAATGAGCTTAATCTACTAACCCTTTTTCATAGTTTATCACCAGCGCAGGTTTTGAATACCAGGCTGCAATTGGTTGGGCAGCATGCTGTGTCTTCGGCGCTGGTGCTCCGTCAATCTTGCCCTCCGCACTGGGCGACCTCGGAGTCTGCTACCTCTCTGCCTTCGGCTATGTTTGCTTCGACAGGTCCTGCATCACGAGGTCGTGCTGCCGCTTAAGGAGGCGGGGATGTCACATACTATGTAATAGGCCACTAGGTCATTTCTATTTGAACCTTTCTTTATCATTTGGGTCAGTGATTCGGCTATGGGCCGCCTGGTTGTAATTGGGCTTGGCCCACGAATTGCGAACTAAGTACTCGTTGTGAGGGTGGATGGGTGGTCAGCGAAAATAACAAACCAAATTCCTTTTCTCCTCTTCCTCACGAGCTCATTCCTGCTCGAGGCGGCTCCGCCGTGCTCATCGCTGCACGCGTACGCCGGCAATCCCTCTCCCACCGGCCGAGGTCGCCACAGAATCGGGTGGCTAGATCTGTGCGAATCCGATCGATTGGGGCGCCGCGTGGGCATCCGGAACTTGACCTCGCGTGCTTCTCCGGAGGCGGCGCTGGCATCGTCGTCCCTCTGGATTACTCCACCTGACATCCAAACCTACTCTCGACGAACCTAAATATTTGTTGCTACGATTTACGTACTAATAAGTTTGACTAGATTTATACAAAATATTAGCAACATTTATATCTTTACATAAAATTATTATGAAAATAGATTCAACAATCTATCTAATGATATTAATTATGTACCATAAATATTAATATTTTTTATATATATTTAGTCAAAGTTATTTCTTTGAAAGTGAAAACGACAGTTAAAAGGAGAGGGAGGGAGTACATAGTTTGATGATACAACCAGCCAACATGGAAGTGTTGGGCCTGCCTGTAACGACCTTCGCGCCGTGGAGGCTACGCTTGTGCAGTTGTGCTCAGTGGAATCGCACTCAATTGCTTTTGTAGCAGTTAAGGAATGATCCTGTCAAGGGACCTGGTCAGGGCCGTCAGGCACCTCTACTTTTCACGTCTCAATTAAGTCCACGTCATTATAGAGGACGCGTCTACATGGACTTGACCTACCTTGAAAAACCTTATGGCTTACGCCGCTCTTCTAGCACGGTGGATATCTTTAGCTCTCCTTGTGGCTTCTCTTTTTCCCTTGTTCCTTTTTCTTGTGGTTATTATCGCGCTCCGTCCTTGTAGATATTTTATAATGTAGCTGCTTTATTACACTACTACAGAAAAACTCTATAGAGACAGCTGGAATTACCTCTACAGAGATGGCTAGCCCATCTCAATTCTCAAAGCGCATGCATGCAAGCTTTTGTTTTCTAAGAACATCTCCGGTAGTACTACCTAAAATACACTACCTATTTCTCTATTTGGGTAGCCACTCATTTTCATACTACCTATATATCTTGCTCCCAACTCCAGCAGTACTACCTAAAACAGGCTACCTAAACTAATCCTAGCACAGAATGACATGCGGGTCCCACGTGTCATTATCTTCGTGGCTCTTCTCGCCACAGCAGGACACGCGTCGGGGAGGAGGCCGCGCGCCGCAGATGGCGCGCCGGTCACCTGGGGAGGCCACGCCGCCGGGGATGGTCCGGCGACAGGGAGAGCCGTGCGTCGGGGAGATTTGCCGAGGAGAGCCTCGCACGGAGGAGATCGAGCTCGCGTCACTGGTGGAGAGCACAGCCATCTAGGGGGCGGCGCCGGTCGGGAACAGGGGTCGTTAAAAGGTCCTAAATAGCTAGAGGGTGGTGAATAGCCTCTAAAAATCTCTACAAAATACTAGAGCAAAAGGTTAGATGACTAAATGGCATAAATGCTTTTTGCTCTAGCTCTACTAAGTGTTGCAAGCCACCTATACACGTTCCTAATATAGATAAATATTCAGTATCAATGTTAGGTTCAAAAAACTATTCTCGCCAACTTTTTTATATTTCCAGTACCGCCTCTTTTTCACTTAACAGTTGACAAATTGCAGTCCATGCCTTCATTGACATCACCGCTCGGCCTGCGCTGCCCCCGGCCGCGCCGCCCGCGCCCTACCCCCGGCCGCGCCCGGTCGGCCCTGCCCCCGGCCACGCCGGGCCCTGCCCCCGGCCGCGCCCCATGGACCGCCTGCCCCGACGCCGCCCGTGCCCGACCCCGTTCCCGACTCCGACGACTCCGACCCCGACCCTGACCCCGACCCCGACGCCGCCCGCCCCTACCCCCGGTGCCCGTCAGGTATGCCTTCTCTCTTGTTGTTGTCGTGGTAGTGATAGTTGTAGTAGTACTAGTTGTACTAGTAGTGCTAGTGGTAGTAGTAGTATTAGAAGTAGTGGTAGTAGTAGTACAACTAGTGGTAGTAGTAGTAATAGAATTAGTGGTAGTAGTAGTACAAGTAGTGGTAGTAGTAGTAGTAGAAGTAGTGGTAGTAGTAGTAGTAGAACTAGTGGTAGTAGTTGTAGCAATAGTGGTAGTAGTAGTAGTAGAACTAGTGGTAGTAGTAGCAGCAATAGTGGAAGTAGTAGTAGAAGTAGTGGTACTACTTGGATATATTCTTCTGCATGGATTGATATCCAAACTACATGGCTTCTCTTGAGACATATGTGCTTGTCGGCCATCGTGCCGTTGTTTTTTACAGGTTTTGGAAACCTCACCGTGCAGGGGAGGTTCTGCCGATTTTTTTAAATGACAGTATTTTGTTCCATTTTTTGTAGAGAAGAGCCCGCCGGAGCCGAGTCGGAGTTCCCATCATCGTGCCGGTCTGCCTGCACCGCGTCGCCTCGCCACTGCATCGACCCGCGACGGCCCCGCTAGCCTAACTCCGTTGCCACCCTAGGTATAACCCCTCTTTCTGTATCATGGTCGTAGATCGCGTAACCCAGTTAGGCATCTCCCGTTCGAAAGAGATACGATTGGAGGTATGCAGATCTTTGCATATTTATGACCGTATCTGTTTCGGATTGTCCACGTTTTTTGGATAGCCCACGGATGCGTAGATGGGTTAGTTTCCATGGTCTGCTCCGGTCTGAGACAGAGTTTCGGCATCACCTCCCTGTTGTTCTCTGGATACGCACTCTTCTTTGGCAGGACATGTATCTGGAGAACAGCGGGAAGGTGCTGCCAAAATTCTATCTCGGATAGGAGTAGAGCATGGAAACTAACCTCATCTACGCATCCGTGGGTGGGATTAGGACCTATCCTCACCTATTAGACAGTAGGAACACCATGTAGATGCAATTGATGGTTACATTACTCGCTGATACATATGTTAGAGGATGGATGACCGTCAGTGGATGTACACGGGCTGGAGAAGTTAGAGTGATTACACCACGGAATGGATGAACAAGACCGATGCTTTCTTGAATAGTGCATTTGGCAAGGCTGCTAAAGGACATTGCCTAGTTTTGTATCCCTGCAGCAAATGTGGAAACAGGAGAAGGGTAAACAAGGTGGAAATGGGTAAACATCTCGTGAAGAATGGATTTACGCCGAACTACACCCGGTGGGTCCACCATGGTGAAGCCCATCGTATGAGATAGGAGGTGGTGAGACCATGGGTGGAGGCTTTTGATGCTGATGCTAGGGTAGTCGACATGTTAGATGACTTTCACCAAGGACAGTTCGATGAGGGATGTGAGAAGGAGGAGATGGAGGCAGTCGCACAGGCGTTCTACGACATGATGGACTCGGCATAGAAACCCCTTCACGATCGGTCAACGGTGTCTCAACTGGATGCCATTGGATGCTTAATGGGGTTGAAGTCCGAGTTAAACTTGAGTTGACCTGGCTTCGATACGATGTTGGCCGTGATTGGCACCTTGCTTCCGGAGGGCCACATTCTGCCAAAGAGCATGTACGAGTCACAGAAACTCCTTCATGCACTTAAGATGCCGTATGAGCAGATACATGCTTGTCCGAAGGGGTGCGTCCTATTTAGGAAAGAACACGAGCATGCAAAGTTCTATCCAAAGTGTAAATCCTCTAGGTACCTGGAGGTAGACTCTGATGATGGCCAGAAGAGGCAACTTACGATCCCCGTGAAAATCCTACGGTACCTTCCGTTCCTACCGAGGATCCAATGGCTATACATGACCGAGGAATCCACGAAACAGATGACATGGCACAAAAATGGCAAACGGTACAATCCTGACAAGATGGTACATCCATCCGATGGTGAAGCTTGGATCCACTTTAATGACAAACATCATGACAAAGCAGATGAGGCTCGTAATGTACGTGTCGTGCTGGAACAGATGGGTTCAATCCTTATGGAATGATGGCTGCCCCATACACATGTTGGCCCATCTTCGTTATCCCCTTAATCCCCCCCCCTCGATGTCTCCTTTCAATGACATAACGTATTCTTGTCATTGATAATTCCTGGACACCCAGGGACTAATATGGGTGTGTTCATGGAGCCCGTGTTTGATGAATTGGTCCGTGCTTGGGACGAAGGGGTATGGACATACAATCGAGCTACAAAGACAACCTTCAAAATGCACGTTTGGTACCACTACTCCCTACATGACTTCCTGGCGTATGGGATATTCTGTGCCTGGTGTGTTCACAGGAAGTTCCCATGCCCAATATGCAAGGAAGGTGTGAGGTTCATTTGGTTGCAGAAGGGTGGCAAGTATTCGTCGTTCGACAGACATCGTCAATTCCTACCTCTTGACCATCCATTCAGACAAGACATCAAGAACTTTACGAAAGGTGTCAAAGTGACAAACCCTGCACTGTGGATGATGACCGGTGTCAAGGTTCATGCTCAGATAGATGCTCTCGTGCCCAATGAAGAAGGTGGTTTTATGGGATATGGTGAGCAACATATGTGGACTCATATCTCGGGCATGATGAGTCTCCCCTATTTCGATGACCTTCTTCTGCCACATAACATTGATGTAATGCACACTGAAAAGAATGTCGCCGAGGCACTTTGGGCAACACTCATGGACACTAAAAAGTCTAAGGACAACCCTAAGGCTAGAGTGGACCTGGCAATGTTGTGCGATAGACCAAATCAAGAGATACAGCCTCCTAGTCGTGGCAAGACCTGGAGAAGGCCTAAGGCCGATTTTGTCTTGAAAAAGGACCAAAGGAGGGAAGTACTTGAATGGATCAAGACGCTAATGTTCCCTGATGTGTATGCAACGAATCTAAAGAGGGGAGTGAACTTAGGCACTCTGCGAGTCAACAGGATGAAGAGTCATGACTACCACATATGGATTGAGCGGCTTCTTCCGGCGATGGCTCGAGGCTATGTCCCGGAGCATGTCTGGAAAGTGCTGGCAGAGTTGAGCTACTTATTCTGCTAGCTTTGTGCCAAGGAGCTCTCTCAGACCATCATTGATGACTTGGAAAAAGCAGCACCCATGTTGCTCTGTAAGTTGGAAAAGATCTTTCCACCCGGCATCTTCTTGCCGATGCAGCATTTGATTGTGCACCTCCCGTATGAGGCACGGATGGGGGGGGGGGCCCATACAGAACCGTTGGTGCTATCCAATCGAGAGATGTCTGAAGACTCTTCACAAAAAATGTAGAAATAAAATCAAAATTGAGGCTTCCATTGCAGAGGCATACATTCTAGAGGAGGTGTCGAACTTCACAGAGAAATACTACACTAAGAAACTTCCTAGCGTTTATAATCCACCCCCTCGTTACAATGCTGGTGAAAATGAATCGAATCTCAGCCTTTTCCAAGGGCAACTTGGAAGCGTAAGTGCATCGACCACTAAGCAATTGAAAAATGAAGAGTGGCGTAGTATCATGCTATATGTGTTGACCAACCTTGTCGAGGTGCAGCCATTCATTGGGTAAGTTCTGAACGAACTAGTTTCATTTTGCCGTATGTCCTTGTTTCTTCGTCCAACCCCCTTGTTTCTCGTTGGTATAGGGAATTTCTTCGTCAATCCTGGCATGGATCACGACAACCTACCCCGCAAGAAAATGATACCCTTCTTTCATAGGGTGCGGGACCAGAGAGTCTCGATTTCATTTGTTGGTTCAAATTGAAAGCCCAAACTGATGAGCCTATAAGTGACGAGCTGAGACAGCTTGCAAACGGCTGTGCCGTTAGGGTCAAGTCATTTACCGGTTTTGACGTGAATGGATATCGTTTTTACACAGCAAGCTATAAGCAGAGTCGGCCCAATCGAAAAACCACAAACAGCAGAGTTGTTACGCCCGGCACTGATGGACTCAACTATTATGGAAGAATTGAAGAAATCTATGAACTATCATTCTATGGTTCCAAACCTCTTACTCCTATCATATTGAAATGCCACTGGTTTCATCCTAGAGTAACGAGACGGACCCCTAAGCTTGGGCTAGTCGAGATTTGACAGGATTCCGTCTATCCAGGAAAAGATGTCTACATTGTGTCTCAACAGGCCATCCAGGATTATTATACGTCATACGCGTGCAAAGACGCCAAGCATCTTAAGGGTTGGCCTATTGTGCACAAGGTATCGCCACACGATAAACTACCTGTCCCAAATGATGAAGATTACAACTTCAACCCAAACACATATGATGGAGAGTTCTATCAAGAAGAGGGGCTACAAGGGAGGTTTGACATAGACTTAACCAAAGAGATAGGAATGGAAGTAGACAATGAAAGGGATCATGACGAGGACGCTGGAGATGAGGTGCGAAATCTGAAGGACATACAAATGCATGAGCGATTACGTTTAGGCAATGACAATGAAGACAACATTCCTCCTTCGGATAGTGTTGATGAGTTGGACAATGTTGATAGTGATGACGAGACCTATGATCCAGCTAATCTCAATCATGAAGATTATTTCTAATACATGTAATACTATGTTTTTTGTAATTATGTTTTGTTCATTTTTGCAAATATTTCTAATACATGTATTACTATGTTTTTTATAATTATGTTTTGTTCATTTTTGCACCTATTTCTAATTGCGTCTTGTTTTTCTTTTTTATTGCACGTGATTGAACAAAGATAGCGAGCGACCATCATAGGTCCGTGAACTCGATTTACCAAAGATCACGCCGACTGTAGGAGGAGGCGGGGGGCAGAGGGATCGGACAGGAGGAGGAGGACCGCCACACGTAGGAGGGGGCCGTCTCCTCCCACGCTGCGTGAGGAGGAGTCGGAGGAGGAGGTGGCACCCGTGGATGAGTCGGACGATGAGCTGGTTTAGCAGATGGACAAGGAGGAGGGGTCACACGAGGACAACGAGTTGGAGGCGGTAGGCATGGGTTCTGCTTCCTTCGACTCTTCTTCGAGTGTCTACTTGCGAGGTCCCACGAGCCTCCCACAGGTTACGCTTCCTCTCCAAATCCTAGTGATTCGCCCCGAAGGGCAAAAGTAAGTAACTTTATATGTTATCACCACTACTTCATATGATATGATGAAAAAAACTAATAATTTTTCATAATCACTTGTGCAGGAACTGGGTGGTTGTGTCGGGTGGTAGCGCACGGCTAGTCAACGGCATCCTGGGTCTTCTATGCAGGCAACACTTCCCTGACATTGTCATGTACACATCGAAGATGGAGCCAGCCTACTCGTTTGACCACTACGCCGTCGCCATCGATGCGGAGTACCCCAACAAGGCGGCGCGGGTGAAGGTAGAGTTTTGGGTAAGTCTCCCTCGCACAACATTGCTCAATACGTCACATTCATTGGACTTTTCTTAAAATAATGAATGGATACATCGCTTTTGTATGCAGACTTATTACAGATGCGAGGAGGGATTTGAGGCCAGGGTGGAGCAGGTGACTACCAAAGCCTGTAAAAAACTCGTCACCGACATGCATCACGAGGTGTGCATCCAGGCCATCATAACCTACTATGGGTCGAAGCTTGGAGAGAGGAAAACCAAGAAAGACGCAAGAGAGATGCAGCTGACCCGGGAGCAGTACCTTGAGGTAAATGAAGAACATCAATATTGATTCATCTTGAGATTAAGTTGGTTTAATTTGATCTTCTTATATGTCCAATACTTGATGACGTGTAGATGATTCCCTGGTGGTGCCAAGCGTATCCCGAGTGCTGGGCGATGATGGTGGAGAGGTGGTTCACGGAGGAGTACCTCAAGATGCATAGGGATGCTTGGGACCGTCGTTTGCAGATGCAAGGTCCAGCACACCATCAAGGTAGCCGCAGCCTCGCCGGATACAAACAAGCATGGGTACGCGAATTCATTTATCTATTGTGACGCTTAGTTCTGCCTGATTTTTAATCATCGTGTTGTCTTTCTCGTAGTCGGCGTCACATAGTGGCCAGGCTTGCTCAGACTTACAGGCATGGTGTATGGCCCACAAAGGCAAGGCGATGTCCGATGTCTCCTTCAACCTGGAGGACCCACCGGAGGCATACATGAACCCGAGCGTCCACTCCCGCATCAGTGAGTACACTGAGGTGGCGAGGTCGCTCCATGGGTCAGACCACGATCCGAGCACCCAGGACTTTGATGGAAAGGCCGTCATGAGGGTGGGGAAAGGCAAGAAGTATGGGAGGTTCTGGCTTGGCGACGGCGTCATCGACACGGCCTCTACTCCCTCTCTCTCCTAGATCTGAGCACGGAGCACGAGCGAGAGCCCGGCCATTCGCATATGGCCGACCACTGCACAGCACCGGGTCGACGCACTCGAGGTTATTCCTGTTTTACTCGTCATACATTGATCTTTACACACCTTAATTAGCTTTGCGTTACTGAAACATTGGAGTGAAATATTGCAGGCCCGGCTGGAGCAAGAAATGAGGCAACGTCAGGAGTTGGAGGCCGTGCACCAGAGGATGGCGGCCCAGCTGGAGGCCGAGCGGGCCGAGCGGTAGGCCCAGGCGCAGAGGCTGATGGACATTACAGAGTTCCTACAAGGGCTTGTGCAACGTGTGGGCTTCTCTCTGCCACCTGGGCTGTTGGTTCCACCTCCGCCTCCGCGTCCTACAGCTGCAGCTACTCCTGTGAGTATGAAAGTTTTTTACTTTCGCTTGTGCTTTGCTTGTATGGCCTCTATCTTCCTAGATTAGCTATCCAAATAATCTTGTCTCACATGCAATCTTTTCTCCTTTGTGCAGTCTCCATCTGACGGTGGTTCGAATAATCCACCTCATGCACCTCCGAATGATGGAGCTGGGCCTTCACCACAGTCGCAGTGGCCGAGATGAGTGCACGTTGTATTTTTTTCATTTGTTGTTCACTTGGTGATGGACTTGTGATATACTTGTGATGCACTTGTGGACTTTGATGGACTTGTGGATTTATTTGGATGGACTTGAGCACTTATTATTATATATGTGATATATATTGTGATGGATGTGATATGTGCGGATGGATGTGTGGATGGATGAGATATATATGTGATGAATGAGATATATATGTGATGGATGAGATATATGATTGTATGAATTTATTTGTCATGATGGAATATAAAAATAAAATAAAAATTGCCATTTTGGGTCACTTTGCCGAGTGTTGCACTCGGCAAAGGACCCCTTTGCCGAGTGCCATGGTCACAGCACTCGGCAAAGCTGGAAAAATGGGCGCTCGGAAAACCATTTTTTCCACCTTTGCCGAGTGCCATGACCATGGCACTCGGCAAAGAATTTTTTTTAAAAAAAATCAAACTTTGCCGAGTGCCGGCCAGAGGGCACTCGGCAAAGAATTTTTTTAAAAAAAATTCAAACTTTGCCGAGTGCCGGCAAGATGGCACTCGGCAAAGAATTTAAAAAAATTCAAACTGTGCCGAGTGCCGGACAGAGGGCACTCGACAAAGATTTTTTTTAAAAAAATATACAAACTTTGCCGAGTGCCGCAAGAGAGCACTCGGCAAATAATTTTTTTAAAAAAATTTCAAACTTTGCCGAGCGCCGGCCAGGGGACACTCGGCAAAGGATTTTTTAAAAAAAATCTTTGCCGAGTGCTTACAGGGTTGGCACTTGGCAAAGCCACCGTCAACGGGGCCGGCGCCGTGACGGTCGCTTTTCTTTGCCAAGTGCCCCCGGGGCTCTCGACAAAGCCTTTGCCAAGTGCCCGATAAAAGACACTCGGCAAAGAGGTCTTTGCCGGTTAATTTTTTGACGTGTGTTCTTTGACGAGTGCCGCACTCGGCAAAGGCTTTGTCGAGTGCAATTTGGCCTTTGTCGAGTGCCTCAGGCACTCGGCAAAGAACCTAAATCCAGTAGTGCATGCTGTGTCTTCGGCGCTGGTGCTCCGTCAATCTTGCCCTCCGCATTGGGCGACCTAGGAGTCTGCTACCTCTCTTCCTTCGGCTATGTTTGCTTCGACAGGTCCTGCATCACGAGGTCGTGCTGCCGCTTAAGGAGGCGGGGATGTCACATACTATGTAATATAAGCCACTAGGTCATTTCTATTTGAACCTTTCTTTATCATTTGGGACAGTGATTCGGCTATGGGCTGCCTGGTTGTAATTGGGTTTGGCCCACGAATTGTGAACTAAGTACTCGCTGTGAGGGTGGATGGGTGGTCAGCGAAAATAACAGACCAAATTCCTTTTCTCCTCTTCCTCACGAGCTCATTCCTGCCCAAGGTGGCTCCGCCGTGCTCATCGTCGAGCGCGTACGCCGGCAATCCCTCTCCCACCGGCCGAGGTCGCCACAGAATCGGGTGGCTAGATCTGTGCGAATCCGATCGATTGGGGCACCGCGTGGGCATCCAGAACTTGACCTCGCGTGCTTCTCCGGAGGCGGTGCTGGCGTCGTCGTCCCTCTGGATTACTCCACCTAACATCAACTACGAGACTCAGCGCCTTTGCCGAGTGCAACTTTCTTTGCCAAGGGCTAAAAGTCGGGCACTCGATAAAGAGCTATTTTGCCGAGTGCCGCACTCGGCAAAGAAGGCTTTGCCGAGTGTCAGGCACTCGGTAAAGCCAGACACTTGGCAAAGGCCCTTTTTGCCGAGTGTCAGACACTCGGCAAACCCTGGCGCTCGGCAAAAAGCGGCGTCAGAGTGACAGCGGGTAGGCACTCGGCAAACCACTTCTTTGCCGAGTGCTAGACCCTAACACTCAGCAAAGAATAACGGCAAAGGACTAGGGCTGCCGGTTTGCCGAGTGCCGGATCGGGGCACTCGGCAAACGTGTTTTCCTTTTTTTAAAATCTAAACCCTAAACCGCACTGTATCGTATTTTTTTAAAAGAAATACCACTTTGCCGAGTGCTGGGCGGAGAGGCACTCGACAAATATTTTTAAAAAAATTTGGCACGCTCTTTGCCGAGTGTCCCCACGGACACTCGGCAAAGGGAACACTTTGCCGAGTGCCTGGCAGCTGGCACTCGGCAAAGAGCATGTTTGTCAAGTGTCAAAAGATAACACTCGTCAAACCAATTTTTTTTTGTATTTTGACCTCGAAACTTTTTCTATAGTCCTCTTACAGTACTTGGTACTCCATATCGAAATTTGGTATATTTCCCGAACTGTTTGCTATATTTAGTTAATTTATTTCATTTAATTGATTTTTTTTGGAAAATGCAAATTTAAACTGCACGTGCATCAAATAATGGAATTTAATGATTCAAAAATGATATTCATGGTATTGAGTGTAGTGTGAGGCCGTATCCAGGAACAGACCCAAAATTTCGAACATCTTATTCACGAAACATGACCACGAACATGCGGACGAATTGTTTTTAAATTCTATAAAATACAAACGAAGTCTAAAAATTATGAAACTTGTCGAGATGTCATGATATCGTAAGTGGAGGATGTGATAAAAATTTGAGAAGGTTTAGTGCACGTTATCATGTACGATGCTTATAAACCAGGACATCTCCACATGTGATTAGCTATCCAAATAATCTTGTGCTATCCAAATAATCCTCCGCGTTCTGCAGCTGCAGCTACTCCTATGAGTATGAACGTTTTTTACTTTCGCTTGTGCTTTGCTTGTATGGCCTCTACCTTCCTAAATTAGCTATCCAAATAATCTTGTCTCAATGCAATCTTTTCTCCTTTGTGCAATCTTCATCTGACTGTTGTTCGAATAATCCACCTCATGCACCTCCGAATGATGGAGCTGGGCCTTCACCATAGTCACAGTGGCCGAGATGAGTGCACGTTGTATTTTTTTCATTTGTTATTCACTTGGTAATGAACTTGTGATATACTTGTGATGGACTTGTGGATTTATTTGGATGTACTTGAACACTTATTATTATATATGTGATATATATTGTGATGGATGTGATATGTGCGGATGGATGTGTGGATGGATGAGATATATATGTGATGGATAAGATATATGATTGTATGAATTTATTTGTCATGATGAAATGTAAAAATAAATTAAAAATTGCCGTTTTGGGTCACTTTGCCGAGTGTTGCACTTGGCAAAGGACCCCTTTGTCGAGTGCCATGGTCACAGCACTCGACAAAGCTGGAAAAATAGGCGCTCAGAAAATCATTTTTTCCAGTTTTGCCGAGTGCCATGACCATGGTACTCGGCAAAAAAAAAAATTTTAAAAATTCAAACTTTACCGAGTGCCGGCCAGAGGGCACTCGGCAAAGAATTTTTTTTAAAAAAAAATTCAAACCTTTGCCGAGCGCCGACCAGGGGGTACTCGGCAAAGAATTTTTAGAAAAAAAAAATAAAAACATCTTTGTCAAGGGCCGGATAAAGGACACTCGGTAAAGAAAATTTTTTTAAAAAAATAAAAAATCTTTGCCGAGTGCCTGCAGGGTTGGCACTCGGCAAAGCGACCGTCAACGGGGCCGGCGCCGTGATGGTCGCTTTTCTTTGCCGAGTGCCCCTGGGGCTCTCGGCAAAGCCTTTGCCGTGTGCCCGATAAAAGACACTCGGCAAAGAAGGCTTGCCGATCTATTTTTTGCCGTGTGTTTTTGCCGAGTGCCAAACTCGGCAAAGGCTTTGCCGAGTACAATTTGGCCTTTGCCGAGTGGGCACTCGGCAAAGAACCTGAATCCAGTAGTGATCCAAACCTACTCTCTACGACCCTAAATATTTGTTGCTACGATTTACGTACTAATAAGTTTGACTAGATTTATACAAAATATTAGCAACATTTATATCTTTACATAAAATTATTATGAAAATAAATTCAACAATCTATCTAATGATATTAATTATGTACCATAAATATTAATATTTTTTATATATATTTAGTCAAAGTTATTTCTTTGAAAGTGAAAACGACCGTTAAAAGGAGAGGGAGGGAGTACATAGTTTGATGATACAACCAGCCAACATCGAAGTGTTGGGCCTGCCTGTAACGACCTTCGCACCGTGGAGGCTACGCTTGTGCAGTTGTGCTCAATGGAATCGCACTCAATTGCTTTTGTAGCAGTTAAGGAATGATCCTGTCAAGGGACCTGGTCAGGGCCGTCAGGCACCTCTACTTTTCACGTCTCAATTAAGTCCACGTCATTATAGAGGACGCGTCTACATGGACTTGACCTACCTTGAAAAACCTTATGGCTTACGCCGCTCTTCTAGCACGGTGGATATCTTTAGCTCTCCTTGTGGCTTCTCTTTTTCCCTTGTTCCTTTTTCTTGTGGTTATTATCGCGCTCCGTCCTTGTAGATATTTTATAATGTAGCTGCTTTATTACACTACTACAGAAAAACTCTATAGAGACAGCTGGAATTACCTCTACAGAGATGGCTAGCCCATCTCAATTCTCAAAGCGCATGCATGCAAGCTTTTGTTTTCTAAGAACATCCCCGGCGGTACTACCTAAAATACACTACCTATTTCTCTATTTGGGTAGCCACTCATTTTCATACTACCTATATATCTTGCTCCCAACTCCAGCAGTACTACCTAAAACAGGCTACCTAAACTAATCCTAGCACAGAATGACATGCGGGTCCCACCACTGGTACAGAGACAGGTTTTACTCCCGGTGGGGAACCCCCTCTAGTCCCGGTTCCCCACCCGGGAGCAAGCATCCGGGACTAAAGGGGTCCTTTAGTCCCGGGTCAGGAACCGGGACTAAAGGGGGACCTTTAGTCCCGGTGGGTAACACCAACCGGGACTAAAGGTGCCTCCTGACATGCCACGAGGCCGGCACCCTTTAGTCCCGGTTGGTAGGTTTTTTTTTCTTTTTTTTGTTTCTATTTCTATTTTCCTTTTTTTTCTATTTTCATGCTGCTACCAGGTTTTTTTGTTTTTATTTCTATTTTCCTTTTTTTTCCTATTTTTAATTGATGATTCATTTTGGTTTTTGAATACGCATTCTACGCTGCTAGAATATACGTACATTTATAATGTTATATAAACTATAGTACGAAGGACCTTTAGTCAAGGATCAGCGGTACAATCCTATTCAAGTTTGTGCTGCTTGGTTCGAGAGCTGAGCTTTTAAGTTAGCTTTCACTCTTCTGAGCAAGCGAGGTGGTGCTAATAGGTGGGACTGGCCAGCAATTCCAGCATATTGCGTACTGGGCCGGCCCATCGAGGCTCCTATAAACGCCCGGGACTAAAAGACCTTTAGTCCCGGCTGATAATACCAGCCGGGACTAAAGTTATACCTTTAGTCCCAGCTCGTAATACCAGCCGGGACTAAATGTCTTCGTTTTCAGTGTCAGCAATAAATGCAAGCAGGTAAATGCAAGCCGGGACTAAAGCTCGTAAATGCAAGCAGGTAAATACAAGCCAGAACTAAAGCTCGTAAATGCAAGCAGGTACAAGTAAAGCACCGGGACTAAAAGTTCAGTGCTGGTCATCAGCTCGTAAATGCAAGTAGGTACAAGTAAAGCACCGGGACTAAAAGTTCAGTGCTGGTCATCAGCTCATAAAGCACGGCAATAAATGCACTAAAACTTAGAGGACTTTTAGTCCCGGTTGGTGGCTCCAACCGGGAGTAAAGGTCCACCTTTAGTCCCAGTTGGTGTCTCCAACCGGGACTAAAGGTCCCCTGCCACTGTGCCGAGCGCAGTAGCCGTTGGGCAGGGACCTTTAATCCCGGTTGGAGACACCAACCGAGACTAAAGGTTTCTCTAGTCCTAGGCGTAAAAAATGCCGGGACTAAAGCCAAATTTCAAAGTAGATCAAAAGTCGTTTCTCTACTGGTGCACGTGTCATTATCTTCGTGGCTCTTCTCGCCACAGCAGGACACGCGTCGGGGAGGAGGCCGCGCGCCGCAGATGGCGCGCCGGTCACCTGGGGAGGCCACGCCGCTGGGGATGGTCCGGCGACGGGGAGAGCCGTGCGCTGGGGAGATTTGCCGAGGAGAGCCTCGCACGGAGGAGATCGAGCTCGCGTCGCCGGTGGAGAGCACAGCTCTTCTAGGGGGCGGCGCCGGTCGGAAACAGCAGTCGTTAAAAGGTCCTAAATGGCTAGAGGGTGGTGAATAGCCTCTAAAAAATCTCTACAAAATACTAGAGCAAAAGGTTAGATGACTAAATGGCATAAATGCTTTTTGCTCTAGCTCTACTAAGTGTTGCAAGCCACCTATACACGTTCATAATATAGATAAATATTCAGTATCAATGTTAGGTTCAAAAAACTATTCTCGCCAGCTTTTTTATATTTCCAGTACCGCCTCTTTTTCACTTAACAGTTGACAAATTGCAGTCCATGCCTTCATTGACATCACTTAACAGCGATTAAATTTATTTGTCGGCTAACTAGCGACTTACACTAATCCGTCGTTGCCAATGAAAAAAATGCAGGACATTTACAACCACAGCTACCTACCAACTCAACAAAATGGCCTACTACCGTTACCCAAACCTGACAATAATCAACGAATCAGATCTCCACAGCATGAGTCCCAATGTGTTTGACAATGCAATAGTTGCAGAAGTTCCATTTGCAGCCACAGATGCAGTCAGCCATCAAAACCTAAGAGATGCAATCCAACAACAGTTCCAGATGGACATCCCCATACAAAATATATCGCAATATGGTGCAGACTACTTTATACAAGTACACTCATCAGCTGCAACTATCCGTATGCTTACAAAAGGTTTTGTCCATGTTTCTACCGGCACACTTACACTCATGCCATGGACCCCTGACTATGGCTCCATAACAGTGCCTCTACACACCCAGCTCAATTCCGATCCTATCAACCACGACGTACTTAGCCGTTCACGCGTGCTGCCACACAACCGACGCCTCACCATTGAAATCGCTGGGATGCCACCACACTTATGTTGTGACTTAGCAATACGCCGTCTATTCAGCAGAATTTGCACCATCCGTGACATAACGCCTGCAACGCTTACATATTGGGTCTCCGGCTACGGACCAGAATTGCTTGTGCCCAGCATCGCCTATGTAGGTGTCAAGAAGGCTACCCAGAACGGTGATTTCCTCAACATTTGGCCGCTATGGTACGAGACAACTACATCAGACATGGTTGGCTTCGAGACCCAACCAGATAATCCAGCAACCACGTCTCAACGCCGAGGTAAAACCTTTCAGAACAACACAACCATTAAAAAGCACAGCAGGCCTGTTTTAAAGAATTTCCGTCCCAACATCAACAGGATGCTCAGAACTTGATACCGCACACCGAGAAGAGGTCCGCCAGCAATATTACGCAGGTGATTATACTCAATCTACAGACAATACGTATACAAGCAATTCTATAATTCATTCTAACATAATCCTTCCACTCAACAGCGCAAGACGGCGAGGTCACTTCCCGTCCACGAGGTATATATGCCATCTACACAATCCCTTTCAATGTTCATCTCATTGCACAAAACCACACAGCCGCTACACGCTTACAGTCAACACTAGCCTGTTATTTTTTTCGAAGGGAAGGAGGACTTATACTTGACACAGTACATCCTAAATTACACATGAAAAAATTTGAAATAAAAAATACATAATGTTCTATCCAGATTCTTCCATCGTCTTCTTCCCCAATGGCTTCGCTCGAACGTCGGAGCCAAAGTGCAGTTCTTATGCTGAATCCAACGATCAACCCCAAAACATTGGACATGTTGTAAGATCCAATGCTTCGGAACTAGTCCAAAACGCATCTAAATCGCTGAAAGAATATCGGCAGTTGCATCGATACACTACTACAAAAACAATTTGTAGCAACGCCTTGCTTTCTTTGTAGGGGCGGCCACTATACCACAGCCCAGATTCAGCGTCGGTCGGTGGGTCGTTATAAGCCGTTTCAGCATCTTACGGTCGGTCGTTATAAACTTATAACGACACATATATGAGTCGTTGATACTGGCGACGTTAAAAACTTTTAACGTCGGACCGACTTTTAACGTCGGACCGTCTAACGATATGCAAAAGATATAACGACAGATCTTCTGACGTGGTTTATAAACTTATAACGACGCACCGCCTGATGATATATATTTATAGCGACCCACTGTCCATCACTATGCATACAAATAATTAACATATAATATTATGTGCTACTGTTTATATTTTAATCATACAATCAACAGTAGCATCTCATACATTCAAATAACACTGTCATGAAACACATAAGCTAGACCAGAAAGAGCTCACAAGTTATATTAAATCCATCATAATTTGTCATGCCATTTTACACACAATTCATGGCAAACAAAAGCTAAGATGAAACAAGTTTGGCCAAAATGGTAGACGTACTAGAGATACGGTTCCACAACCCATATCTCATAGTTTGCTTCCACACTTTACAAAATGATCCACCTCTAGTAAGTCCAAACAAATGTTTTCATCTATAGCTAGGATGTTCAAAACACGTCATCATGAGCACTTTGATCCAATCAGTGGCTGCACTCTACTTCCAGCTATTTCCTCCCACCACCTGTAAATAAAAGTTGAAATTCATAAAGAAAACTCAACCAAAAACTTCATAAAAGGCACCAGTCAGCTGGAGGCACAAGCACCCAGCACAAGGCAGCAAGCAGCACAATTGGTATTCATGGAATGAAAATTCATTTATGATGCATATTAATTTCAGATTTCATTTCACAGCCACCAGACAATACATTGACTATGGTTTCAACCTAGCAGGCACTATGCACACAGCCACAACATGGAGGGATCACATCTACTCAGGCATACAGCAGGGATCACATCTACTAAATAAAGGAATTGTTCTTCTGGAATTTAGAATTTCTGAAAATATTTAGATAAATAATAGCAGTTCTCCATATGACTCTTCTACAACATGGCAGCAATAGTTGTTTCTATAGAAATTGGTTTAGGTTATCACAGACCATCTGAAAATCAGCAAGATGCACACATAAAAGAAACATCGAAGCACCACTGCATGTTGGTTAGATCATGTCAGCATGCTTGGAAGGGGCACCAGTCACCAAGCACTAACATGTAGGAGGTACAACTATACTCTAGTTTTCCATTCACACAATCAGCATGCTTGCTAGATCATGTCATTTTGGGCAAAGTTTCAGATTGCTAGATCATGTCATTTTCATTTTCATATGTACAAAGGTTCATAGTTTCATGCAAGATGTATGATCTCCTAAATGACATGTAGATGGAAAAATTCAGAATAGCACACCTGTTCCATGGGATGATTTTTTAGTCTTGCTGACCTTGAGCTGTTAGAAATATCAACAATTAGAAAATCTAGGCACTCATTACATATGAAAACGACAAACAATGACAAGTGTTGTTTGTTACCCTGTTATATGGCCATGCAATTGACAGGTCCTTAGCATCAGCCATGTCTTGCACACCAGGATATGGACGAGGTACCTTTGCTTCCCTTTTCATCACATACCTGATAACAACTTCACAGTGTTTCCTTCCAAGAGTGTGGCCTGCACACATGGTGCTAGGATTTACTGAAATAACTATTCCCTTGGCCACATGTTCATCTCTTTGGAGTGCATATAGTATAACTTCGTTGCCACACTGAAACAAACAATGTACTTATGAGAATTGTATTCATTAAAAAATCACCATTGGACTATAAGCAAAAAAAAATGAAAAACAATGAGAACATTACAAGGTCAGCATGTGAGATGCGATTTGCATCACCATTCCTTGATGGGGCTGCACCGTCAGGGCTAGACTGAGGGGACTGGACAACTGGGGCTGTAGGAATGGGGTTAGACTGAGGTGGCTGAACGTCTGTGGCTGTAGGAATGGGGCTAGAGTGAGGGCGCTGCATAAATGAGGCTGCAGGAAAGGTGTTGGGCTGCACAAATGGGGAGCTGCTCGATCGGTGGGGCTGCTGGACTGGTGAGGCTAAGTTGGTCCTACGCACAAGCACATATTCATACTCATTAGAGTTATCTGCATAGGCACCATCTTCAAGAAATTCAGGAGCATGATTTGTCTGGACATAATTTTCTTCAGATCTTGGGCTCTGTAAGCAAAAAAGTGGGATGTTAGAGCCATTCTGGGACAACATAAGAACTTAGGAAAAAACTTCTGTGACATATTAAGCAAGTCAACTTATCTCAATCATATAAACTCTCCTAGTAACAAAAGAGTTCATGTGGTTAATTACAATCAACAACTGCCATGCTCAGGCCACGCAAAGTAGTACAGTAAGTACTCAGGACAAATGAAGTCCAAGTGTCACTGTGCAGTTATGGTGACTAAAATTAAGTATAAAAGACTACAGTCACTTTTCAGTTAGCCTAAATTATATATATAGCACCAGAAGCAAACAGCTAAAGTATAGAGGATGTACAAATCAGAGTATAGATATAGCACCAGATAAAGCAAACTAGCTATTGATGGATTAATAATTCAATTCAGAGGATGTACAAATAATTTACCCCATGGTGTCGTGAGTTAGAGCCATTCTGAGAGACATTTTCCATACTTGACCTTTCACGTGCCAACCTTTCACGCGCCAATTCAGCTTCTAATTCTGCTATGCGTTGTTCTAGAGCTGCTTGCTGACTTTCTTTCCTCTTACACTCTAGAACTTGCATTTGAACCCTTGTTGGTGTGTAGCCCTTCACTCCTGGTGCACCAATAGTTTGGGGAGTTGGTCCTAGACCTAAAACCCGAACACGCCCTTTCGGTTCCTTTTTTCCACAAGCAATGGCAAATGCATCGCCTTCTTGGATGGTTCTCTCTGTCAATTCAGGCTGAGCTTCAATAACAGATTTAAGTTTATTCTGCACAAACAAAATATCATTATTAATTTGCCAAAACCAACATTTCAGACAGTGATACTTGTTCAAGGAAAAACTTACAATAATTGGTTCTGCATTCCTCGATGGGATTCCATTTTTCCTTGTATGTGTTTTGATATATAGTTCATCCCTTCGAGGAGGGCGCCCAAGTTCATTAGCCTACAAGTGTTTCAGTTTTAGTACTCAAGAAAGGTAGCATGCCTATTATAGTTTGACATACCAGGTAGATAATAGTTTGACATACCAATTCATGCCTGTTACAAGCAAAGCTCTTGCTACCAGTTGTATGATGTATGGACAACTTTGCACGGTTGGCTTTGGCAATTTCTGAGCGAGTCTATGATAGAAATGGCTTTGTCAGCAACCAGCAAGTTGTAACTAGCAAGCAGCAACACAGGAAGCAGCAAAGATGGCTATAACCAGCAATCAACAAGCAGCAACTAGATGTTGTTTTTTCTTGAACAAAGCAGTAACTAGGAGTAGTTTACTTACTTCAGATTCTGGAGTTGTCCAATGATTTTTGAGAAACTTCCAATCATCATCATTCAGCCTATCACCTTGTTGTTTTCTTATTTGTTCTTCTGTTATTTTGCCTTTAAAAAACTTCTTCTTCAGGTTTGCTTTAAAATCCTTCCATTTCTTTCCAGCAGCAGTCAAAAACCAGTTAAAGGCTTTATCATCAATATCATAGAATTCCTAATGTGTACAGAAAAGTAGCAAATGAGTGCTTATAGAGTAATAATAATTCAATGTACAACAAGACAATCAGCACAACCAAAAAATACCTTTATGTTTGCCCATACTGCATCCTTTATCTCAGGTTCAACAAGCCTCCAATCAGCATAGGCAATTGATATTTTCTGTCTCACACGGATCCCAACAGCACCAGAAAACCTCCTAGCATTCTCACCAATGGGCTGACCATATTCATTGACCATAACTTTGATTTTAGGCATCCCAGGTTTCCTTGCAAAGACTTCGTCCAATTTACTGATACCTCTTCCATTCCTCTTCCCTTGTGTATTGCTGTGAAAATCTGCTACAAGTAACTTGAGAAATTAGATGCAGGCACAATGAAAATCTATTGTAAATAATTTGAGAAAATTTTACAGGATATACAAGACCTTCATTATCACTTAAGAAATCTCCCGTTGATTCACATTCCCAATCATCTTCAGCTAAATCTTCCTGATCTAAATCTTCTTCAGCTAAATCTTCTTCAACTTGCTCATTCGCAAGTGTTGCATGGCTTGTTTGTGTCCTTGGTCGTAGATTGTGAACTCTTGGTCGTAGATTGTGAACTCTTGCATGGCTTGCTTCCTCACACAGTTCTCCCACCTGTGATAATGAAAGACTACTATTAAAATACGTAAAATCAATCACAAATAACAAGCCCTAAGTTTTAGTTTCACTTACATGCAACCTAAACCACTCATGAAAGGATTCATGACGCATGCGGTTGATGTCCCGTTTATTTCGATGGCCAATAGAGGAAAGAGATTGATCATGCTTACTGCAAAGGTTAATTATTGTGACTTTAGAATGTAGGTGAATTTGATTATATGATGTAAATGATTTTGATAACTTACTCCAAGTAAGGCGCAATGTTGTCATAGTTGAACAAAACATATCTATGAGCTTGCACCCATGTCTTGTGGTCCAAACTAAATGTGCATTTTCCAGCCAAACCTTGACCAATGCTACGGAAGAAAGGAGGTGTACTGTTATCTTCATCTATTCTAGATTGACGGCCAAATTGCCCCACACCATATAGATAGCGAGAACAAAGTGTAAGGCACCCAGTGAAATTAGACCACTCCATAATTGATCCCTCGGGATGACTTTTTGTACGTACAGAACCCTTTAATCTCATGAGATACCTATACACATAAATAATAGGCACATTAATTGATAATGCCATATAACTAGTAGGTTTGTATACATATTCAGCAAGACACAGGGCCTAAGATAGTTACCTCTCCACGGGCCACATGCTGCGAAAATGGACTGGACCAGCTATTTTTGCTTGGGCAGGAAGATGTACCATCAAGTGTACCATAATGTCAAAAAAAGATGGAAGGAATATAGTCTCAAGAAGGCTCAAGGTTTCAGCTATGTCAGCCTCTAGACTTTCCATATCACTTATTCGAATGATAGGGGCAGAAAGTTTCTTAAAGAAGTTACATATACGAATCACTCCAGCACTGACTATTTCTGGTAGTATTTTTCTCACAGCAAGTGGTAGCAAGTGTTGTAGAATAATGTGGTTCTCATGACTCTTAAGCCCAAATACCTTCCTCTCATTGACATGTACATTATGTCGTATATCAGATGCATAACCATCAGGAAACTTCACCCCTTTTAGTACTTGACAAAATAACTTCATCTCATCGGGACTCATTGAGTATGGTGCTGGTGGTAAATAAAATTGGTCCTCTACTTCAACTGGGTGAAGATCAGTTCTAAGACCTAGAGCTTGAAGATCTAGGCGAGAATTCAAATTATCCTTTGACTTCCCAGCAGTGCCCAAGAATGTGTTCACTAAACTTTCACTAACATTTTTGCCTATGTGCATAAAGTCAAAATTATGTCGCAACATCAAGTCTTTCCAATATGGAAGCTTGAACCAAATAGATCTTCTTTTGAAAATGACTAATGGTTCACCTTCCTTGCGTTTCTTTCTTGCTGGTTTTTTCCTAGATGGATCCTTGCCATAACTATTGCTAAGCTCTTTAGTGCACTCCAAAATTTCCTCCCCAGAAAGTGGTTTAGGTGCAGGCCTCAACTCAGTTTTACCACCAAATTTATTGGCGTCAAACCTAAATGGGTGATCTCCATGCAAGAATCTTCGATGACCCATATAGCAAGTCTTGGTACCATTACCAAGTCTAAGTGAATCAGTAAAGAAGTGGCAATCAGGACATGCTGCTTCACCAGATGTGACAGATCCAGACAGATATCCTAGACCTGGGAAATCAGTAATAGTCCATAATACTGCTGCCCGTAACTGGAAGTACTCACCCCTAGAAGCATCATAAGTTCTAACACCATTTTCAAACATATCTAACAAGTCGTTGACAAGTGGCTGACAATAGAGATCCATATCACCACAAGGAGAATCTTTACCAGGAATCAGAAAAGACAAGATGAAATTTGATTGCTTCATGCACATTGAAGGTGGGAAATTGTAGGGAATACAAATACCAGGCCAAATGCTGTAGCTGTTATTCATGGTTCTAAATGGATTGAAGCCATCGGTGGCAAATGCAAGACGAATATTGCGGCTATCTGCAGCGAAGATTGGATGCTTTTTATCGAAGTCCTCCCATAGAGGGGAATCTGCAGGATGCCTTAGGAGACCATCTTTTTTTCGGTCTTCATCATGCCACCTCGTGAGGCTTGCTGTTTTAGAGGATAGAAATAACCGTTGGAGACACTTCTTTATTGGAAAGTAGCGAAGAACCTTCTTGGGAACATTATATACATGTTTCCCGTCTAGAGTCTTCCTATTTGATTTCCACCGTGAAGCCTTACACTTTGGACATGCATTCAAATTTATGTTCTCCTTCCAATAGAGAATGCAATCGTTTTCACATGCATGAATACTAATATACCCAATTCCTATGGATTTCACCAATTTCTTAGCTTCATGAAAGGTTTTTGCTATTGCTGAACCATCAGGGAATGCATCATTGAGCAGGTCTAATAGTATGTTAAAAGATTTATCAGACCATCCTCCAAGAAGTTTGGTGTGTAGTAATCTAATAAGAAATCGGAGTTGGGTATATTTCTTGCAACTAGGGAACAGTTCTTTGCTATTTTCTTCGACCAACTTTTGAATAGCAACTAGGTCCTCACAAGGATCTAGATCAGGACTGTTGTCCTCAAAATCACCTCTATCGTCTAAGCCACCAGCTAAGTCCCTAAGCAAACCAGAGATATCATCATCTTCATCAGACTCATCCATAACCTCAACACCATCACCATCACTGTCACAGTTCCCATGGTTCACAGAAGGGGTGGGTTCTCCATGTAAATTCCATGTTCTGTACCCTTTTAGAAACCCATCACATATTAAGTGTTCGCGGATTTCACTAGCCTCTTTCCAGAAAGAGTTGGAACACTTTCTACAAGGACAAAGTATCTTGCTACCAACAGCTGCATTACTAAATGCAAAAGCTAAGAAACGGTTCACCCCCTGCAAATATGCCTTGCCATGCCTACATGAAAGTTTTATGTTAAATGCCCACTCTTGCTATGTATACCGCTTTCCGTATTTGCTATGTTACTGTATTTACCTAGCATCATCATCAATCCAGGATTTATCCATCAACCTTTATTAGGGACAACTAGAAGCTGACCAGAACAAGCTGCATCGAATTCAACACATTGTGCATATATATCATCAATTGCATCCAGCATAACAAGCACGGGTAAGACCAGCAGCAACAATGGTAGTGAAGTGGTAGAGAGCACTTTACCTGATACTCCTGAGTCAAATTCACGAGCTGGCTCCTACTACTTGGTGACAAGGCGCCTGTAGATGCTACGGCTTTTGTTAGGGCAAAGGTCCAAGGAGCAACTTATTCTTGTACGCCTCAGTCAACCACGAATATAACCTGCTGGATAAAGGAAACCACAGATCCATGAATTAGCGAGTAATTAGGAAGGGAAGTATGTCAACAGCTGTGGTATAGAGGGGGCTGGACAATGACCAAACATAAATAACATAGTATATTAATCTTAGTATATATAGGGATCAACTATATATTTAATATACTGAGTTTGTATGATATAAAAAGTACTATTTTTTTTGACTAGTCAGGGTCATTTAATTTGTCCTTGATGGCTTTCTTCCTTCAAAAAAAAATTGAAATGGCTCTCTTTTAGGTATTAGGATCATCCTTCAAAAATAAATAAAAAAGCATAAGCTACAGCATACTAGCATACTAGCTACAGCATATAAGCTACAGCATACTGCTGGACTAGGCAATTATAGTATGCATCGATCAGCTGAAGCTTACAAAAGCACAAATTATAGACTATAAAAATCTAGTGCTGAACTTGGGAGGGGCCGTGGCCACTGCTGGCCCCCTTGCCTCCGCCAGTGTGCAGAGGAGCATGCAATCTTGGCCGCAATGGCCTGAGAGCCGGAGCTGCAGAGTCCGAAGAGATCCTACATTCTCATGAACCTGATTAGTGAAGTAGTACTAGCAGCTAGCAAATCAGATGGCTTTGGAGGCCCTCTTGGGATCTACCGAATACAACAACAGCAAATACAAGTGCAGACGGAGATGCCATACAAGTGCAGATGGAGATGGCGGCTCCCTTCTTTGGATCTGCTGTGCAGAGCGAGGCAGGGGGGAGATCTGCCTGTGGCGGCAGTGCAGAGGACAGGAACACAGAGGGGTAGGGGTGTGGGTGCAGAGGAACCCGGTGGGGCTGAGGTGGGCGGAGGGAATGGCGAGCTACCTGGAGACGACGTCGAGCTGAGGTCGCCGGCCGAGCTGTGGTCGCCGGTGGGGAGCGGGCGAGAGCTGAGGTCGCCGCCAGGAGGGGCCGAGCTGAGCTCGCCGGCCCGCAGACTGACCGCGCAGAGGAGATTTGGGGGCACCGTTGAGAGGGGCCGGTGGCCGGTGGCCGGCCGACGGCGGCAGGCAGGCCGCTCGTGTGAGGGCGTGTGCAGGGCGACGCTATTTTTTTTTCTTCGATTGGCTTCGGGTGGCGGCGTGGTGTGCGTCAGGGGAGAGGAGTGCGGTGGATTTTGGGGTTCCTGCTCTGAGTGCCCAGCAGGCGGGAGATAGAAAATGGGCTGACCCATTGGCGGGCTTTGATTTTTTTTTCTGTCATGTGGGCCTATGTTAAAAGGTTAGGCGGGAAGTGGGCTAATCCAGTGCGCGAGTGGAGTCCATCTGTGGCGACGACCGGTGGGTCGTTAAAAGAACGATATAACGACCGACCATCCGACGTTGAATCGAAATAGAATTAACGTCCGACGACCTGTAGTCAAAATGAGATATAACGACCTACCGTCCGTTACAAATCATTAACGTCTAACTTTCCGACGTTAAATCGACATTTTTAACGACCCCCAACTGACGTTGATTTTGGGCTGTGGTGTAGTGGGCTCTATATTGAGCTGCCCCTACAAATGGTTGTCAAATGAGCCGCCCTTACAAATGGATTTGTAGGGGCGGCCGGTGTTATCAGCCGCCCTACAAATCGGATTTATAGGGGCGGCTCAATATTGAAGTGCCTCTACAAATAGACGTCGAGTATTAAAAATTAAGCACTAAAATTCAAATTTTGTAAACGATCTCGGATGGAGAAACAATCAAAATGAAAGTTGTAGATCTCGAAAAGTTATAAAACTTTGTAGTTAACAACTTTTTCAGTTGAGATTATTTACTACTTCAAAATACTGTTTGAAATTAAAATTTGAAATTGTTGAATAACTCTAATTTCTCTTTTTAATCTCTGGCTAAAATTTGTAACTAGTTTTTCTCCCTCATACTAACTTCAAATTTGATGATTTTTTTTTCTAAAAATTTCTAAAATCATGCCCTATCAATTTATTGTGTTCTTACCACTATTATTTTATCCATCTTTTCATGTGACCGTGTTTTATCTATTTGAATTTTGAATTTCAAAAAATAACAACTTCAAACGTTATTTTGGAACACTATTTGATTTCAGATGAAAAAATCATGAACATAGAAGTTGCAGAACTTATCAAGATCTACAAGTTCTATTTTGTTCATTTCTTCATCCGATAAAGTGGTAATAATATTATTCACAAAATTTACATATCTCTCTTATAGTTTCATAAACAATAAGAGGGATATGTAACATTTGTGAACAATGTTACTACCACTATGTCGGATGAATAAATGATCAAAATAGAAATTGTAGATCTCGGAAAGTTATAAAACTCTTTGGTTGACAACTTTTTAATTTGAAATCATCTTGTCAAGGAAAACTACATTTGAATTTCAAAAAATTTGAAATTTGAATTTTTTAAATGACCTCGGATGGACAAACAACAAAAATGAAATTTGTAGACCTCAAAAAGTTATGAAACTTTGTAATTGATAACTTTTTGATTTGAAATCATCTTGTCATCGAAAACTACGTTTGAATTTCTCAAATTTGAAATTTAAATTTTGTAAACGACCTCAGATGGAGAAACTACCAAAATAAAAGTTGTAGATCTCGAAAAGTTATAAAACTTTGTAGTTGACAACTTTTTCATTTAAATTAGTTTAGGGCCTAAAATAATCAATTTATGCTCAGTTTTGTATAATATGTGGGGAACCAAAATAAAACATAGACACAAGTGATCATGAGATGCAGTGGTAGAGGAGTTTACACGCGAGCGAGAGGTTACGGGTTCGAAACACGGCCGGCGCAAAGTGTGCAAAAATCATGAAAAAATGCTACAACACTAAAGTGAGGGTGTGTGTGGCTGCCGGTGGGGTCCTCCTCGGATTAAAAAAATTGCTATTTTCCCCCCTTTTTTCGTGATTTCTGAAAATTGATTTATAGGGGCGGCTCAATATCCAGCCGCCCCTACAAATCGATTTGTAGGGGCAGTCTGGGAACCGCCCCTACAAATCAGTGATTTGTAGCCGTCCTTTCATAGGGGCGGCTGGCAAAACCGCCCCTACAGAGGGTTACCAGCCGCCCCTAAAACCCTTTTTCTACGTAGTAATATAGGCTGCAAAATCATCACCTGCAGACCTTGAATTCCTCTCTGTGACCACCGACGATGAGATCAATGACACGGAGTCGCTGTGTCCTCGTAGGGGGCTCCCAGAAGCACCCCTCCCCTTGCAGATAAAGGCCACAAATTGGCCACCTGTCGATGAAATCGACGCCTGCAACGGCGATCTCGTCATAGCAATCACCGAAGTCATCGCAAGAAACATGATGCCGACCGAAAATCATCTAATTTCGCCGAAAGATTTATTAGACCAAACTCTAATCAACTAGATAGAAAAACTATGAGAAAAAAGATGGATCCCTCCCCTTCTTGTCTTCGGCAGACGCACCCGATAGGAAGACGAAGAGGGGCCCTAGATGTAACGGTGGTGGACTGAGGAGCGGTGGTGGCAGCGGCGGCTCTGTAGGAGGCGGCGGCAGCTCTGTAGTACTAGATTTTTATGTTAGGCTATTGGATATGAGTTAACACTAGCCCGTTATTTATGCCCATTTCCTTTATTTTTTCCTTTAAAAAAATATTCTACAGCTGCACACTCCAGTAGTTCACATACACAGTGGTTACAGCATACAAATGAAAACAACAAGTTGATTCTTTCTGCTTTCCTTACATCTAATGATTCCTTGCATGGTCACCCTAATCATGCACCAAAACAAAGGTCAGACTCCAAAACCCCGCAAACCAAAAAACATTATTTTCCTCAACTCATTAACCTAACATGATTCCATTTTCTCCCCAGGTTTCTTCATCTGCTGCACATGACCTCCTCCCATGCGGTTACAGCCATCGAGAATGCACAACCACAACCACCTATCCTACCTGCTAGAGCACCGCTAGCTCTAGCATCTGTGTAATATATGAAAATTGTACATATCTTACCTGCTCAAACACCACCAGCTCTAGCATCTGCCCACATTTATGTAATATATGCACGTACCTTAGCTATGTAAATGACCAGCAACCTATCCCCGTATGTATGTACTTTGCACGTATTGTAAATATCCATGCATCAATGTATCTAATCTATGTAAATGCCAACCACCTATACCATGTGAGCCATTCATGAATAAACCAAGCTATGACCATTACTAGTTAACATTGAAATATGACCACTAGTTCATGCAAGACAAAATGCAGAGATCAGAGTGTCCGAGGAATATTTTTACTTTTACACCCGGCTGGCTATCGGCGCGGCAATACAGTGAACCCTAGAAAGAGACAACCAGACAAAGCACACATCACAAAACAAGCGGTACCATCCAGTGCAAAGCTTCCTAGGAATAGTAAGGAATCAAGGTTACACCAATACGGTGCATATAGTACACAAAAACACACGAGAAAATTCATAGCGCACAGCCACAAAGTCGCCTTTTTCATTACTTGCACTCTTTTTTTTTCTGGAAGAAACTCTTTCGCAATGGCCATGGTAAAAAGATTCACACTAGTCAGTTTTTTTTATTTGTTTGGATCTTGTTATTTGTTACATCTGTTGCTAAGGCTAATAGTGGATAGTTCAGTGCTGTGAAGTGAATTCTTTCCATCGTATATAAAATCGGGTGCATTTTTTTCTATGTATGTAACGGTGGATTTATTACTAATTAGAATAACTAGCAAACATGCCCGTGCGTTGCAACGGGAGAAAAAAATGATATCACAAAAATGTTACATATCCATTTATATTTTATTCTTTCCATAAAATTTAAAGTTTATAATTCATTTTGATGAGCACGAAATATATAATATCAATTAGTATTGCTAATAATATGATAATATCTTATTAAATCTATATCCAAAAATAATACTTTGATAGAAACATTTCACCCATTGTAGGGCACACCATAATTTTAGATTTGATAATGAGTTAAATGCACTCTAGGTCCACAAACTTGTTTAGGGGTGCCAGATAGGTCCATAAACTTGAAAAATGCATTTGTGGCACAGTAATCTTGAGTTTTGGTTCACTCTAGGTCCATGTTGCCAAATAAGCAGGTTTATGCTGATGTGGCGTGTCCAGGGTGGACCCAGCTGTGTCACGTGAGCGGCGCGTGATACCCAGCTAGCCCGCCTATCTCTTTGCCAATACGCAGAAAGCCCCCACCGCATCCTCCTTCGCTCTCTCTCAGTCACTGTCTCTCTCTCGGGCTCCCCTGCTCCCCTCATTCTCTCTGCCCTTGCCTGCACCCTCCACTCTGTCGATCTCCTCCATGGCGCAACAGTGGATCGGCTCGGTCCCGAATCGACGCAACCTTGACCTCCCTCTCATCATATGCTCGGATTGCAGCCGGCGGAGGGTGGTGCGGCGGGTTTCAACGCAGGAGCACAGCCGAGGGCAAGTTTTTTACTGTTGCCCCTTCCATAAGGTAAGTTAGGGTTTGGAAAGTTTGATTCTTGGTTGCCTGTGAGCTGCATCTCGATCTTGATTTCATTTTGGCTGCAGAGGAATTCGGGTTGTTCTTTTTCTATTGGGAAGATGAGTATGAGGAGCATCTGAAGGTGCTAGCCAGGGAAGCACTGTTGGCTCCATTGTTGGCAAGTGATGGAGAGCACAGCACTGGAGTTCCCAAAGTGGAGGCAGTAGCTTCTGAGATGAAGGATATTGGGCTGGTAGCACCTAGGGAAGAACCAATGGTGAAGGAGTCAGGAGTGTTAGCAGTAGCACCTAGGGAAGAACTGCTTGTGACATTGAAAGCTCTGTGTTTTGTGTGTGTTTGTATGCTAGTAGTTCAAGTGCTGATCTTGTTAGTGTTGTTAGTGAAGTGAATGGCACCATGTAGTGTTAGTACTGTTAGTGTAGTCAATGACATCATGTAAATTGTTAGTCTGTACTTTTGTTAACCATAATGATGCAATGGAATGGCAGTTAGTATCATGCCATTGATCTTGAAATATTTGACACAAATTGTGAACCTAGTAATCTTTGAGGCTGACAGAAATATTTGACAGGCAATGTGACAGAAATATTTTAACAGAAATTGTGGACACAGGAAATATTTGACACCAACTGAGCTTGACATTGCATTGAAAAAGCTCACAAGCAGCATTCATGGCAACCAAGTCACCAACAGTAGCACTTTCATCTTACAGAACCAAAAGCATTTCGTCTGTGCGTAACTGGTATCACCACCAGTCAATCAAAAGCATCTATCACCACCTGTGTGTACTGGTGCCACCACCACTAAGTTACTCTAGTAATCTGACTTCCACTAAGTTACTCTAGTACCAAAATGATATCAGCATCCAAGTGTTACATCACATTGTTTTGGGTGCTACATCACATATTTACAGACAACAGCTGGATCAGGCCACACACAAGTTTTTTTCTGTTGGAGTAGTCTTCTTCCCTGGCTTCTTTGCAACCTGAGGTTTCTCCTTGGGATTTGTAGGCTCCTTGCGCTTTCCTACTGCGGCTCTTCCTTTCTTGGAAGCAGTAGATGGTGCTACAGGACTTGCAGCAGGCAGGTTTGACATGATGAAGGTTGAGTCAGGCAGAGGTTGAGGTTGGACGTTTGATGTTGCAACCTGTGTGTACTAGTACAATTCTATAGTTAGGTTGTGAAATGCAAAGGAAAATAATAACAGTCATGATGTTCTGTACATACCTCTTGGTCCATATGTGAAATCATTGTCTCTATTACCTCTACACTTCCTTCTGTAATCTGAGACCATGGTGGCTGACTCCCATCTACAAAATGGTACACAGTCTGCAACAGAATAATGTCAGTGAAATGAGACAAATTTGTTGCATGGTAGTGAAATGAGACAAATTTGTAGCACTGCAAGTACCTGAGCCCTTGCATAATCATACATGTCTTCTTCATGCATATTACTTGGCATTGCTTCCCCTTGATCTGACTGTCTTATTTCTTCATCTTCAGGTCTCTGGCTATTTTTTGGGCATCAGTCCTGCTTTCCTAAGCTGGCAGCCCTTCTTATTGTGGCCTTTGTCTCCACAGTAGCTGCATGTCATAGCCACTCCATGTTTTGATAGTTTACTTCCTGTAGCAGTTTCTATTTCTTTTGGTAGTTTCCTTCTATTCTTTGAAGGCCTACCCACCTTTTTCTCATACTTGGGAGGTAGAACCTTGGGTGCAGATACCTTCTCCTAGGTGGTCTTATCACTACATGGCATGATCTTAGGACCATATGCTACAAGGAACCTTGCAGAATTGTAATAGTCATGGACCATTGATTCTGTAGGAATTCTTTCATGCCTAAGACATGAGATGGCATGGGAGCAAGGTATTCCAGTGAGATCCCATCTCCTGCACTCACATTTCTTGAGTCCTATATCAACTATGTAACTATGGTTCCTATCTTGAACCTAAAAGATTCCTTTACCAGAAGGGATGGCATAACATGTGTTTGCCCACTCAGAAATCTTATTGACCTTTTTCCTTATTTTGGGACATATTGGACCCTACCACATATCTCCATGTTCTTTCTCCTTGGAGTAGTGCCTTGCCATCAATTGATTCTTAATTTGCTCTATCATACTCAACACAGGCATTTCTCTAGCATCTAGGATGAATTTGTTGAAAACCTCACAACTGTTATTCAATAGGATGTCACACTTGCTGTAAGTACTAAAAAAAGATCTAGACCATGTGTTAGGGGGCATTTTCTCAACCCACTTATAAGCCTTCTCATCTAGCACCCTAAGTTTGTCCATGTTTTTTATCCACTGAACTACAGTACTAGATCTTGCACATGCCCAGAGTTGTTTTTTCAAGTTCTCACCTTTGAACTGCTGTTGGAAGTTGGAGTACATGTGTCTAACACAAAATCTGTGCTCAGACTCTAGAAATACTTCACCCACAGCTTTAATTAGGCCCTGCAAAATTCAAGTACACAGATTGTCATAAGTATACAACAATCACACACAGTTGTCATAAATTTACAGATTTAACATAACTTGGACTAACATGAATGGAAGATTCCTCACCTTCTGCTTGTCAGTCATTAGTGTCCAGGGGTATGTGTTCTCAATCCCTAAATCCTGCTTCAGTGTTGTCAAGAACCATCTCCAAGAATCTAAACATTCCACCTCAACTACACCAAAAGCAATAGGGAAGATGCAATCATTAGGATCAATTCCAACTACAGTAAGCATTATACCACCATACTTAGTCTTCAAATGGCACCCATCCAAACAAATAAGAGGTCTGCATCCTCCAAGAAATCCCCTTTTGCAAGCACCCAAAGACACATACAGTGACTTGAATATGTTGCCATCTAGGTTAAGGTAGAAGGTGCTGTAAGGATTGGTCTTCCTTAACTCATGTGCATAATCCCAAAGCATGTTATATTGTTCCTCTTCATCTCCCAGCACCTTTTTCATAGCCAACCTTCTAGCTTTAGCAAGCTTGGTCCTTGATGGAGTAAGATTCCACTCCTTCTGCACTGTCCTAGAAAAGTTGGACAGCGACATTTTTTGGTCTGCTCTGAATGTCTCAATGTATTTCTCAGCAAGCCAAGTAGATGTGCAACTCTTCAAGACCCATTTCTTCTGGCAACTGTGTTTCCCAGTATAAGTCTTGATCATCATGCCATTAGCCCTCTTATCATATGATGCATAAAGGAACCAAGGACATCCTTCTGAATAGTTAGCTTGAAGCCTTTTCTGTTCATTCCTAGGCATCTTGATATCCACTCTGTTCCTAAGACTGTATTCAGTTATAGCCTTCCTTAGCATCTCAACAGTGTCAAGCATCATACCCACCTTAAACACTGGGTGGGCCATGTCCTCTGGTTTGAATGACTTGAATTTGAATGCTGGTTCACATTCACCATCAGACTGAGGTAATTCTAGCCTATCATCATCAGTTGACTCCTCATTTTCATCATCATCATGAACAACTACTGAAGTTTCAGTACTGGTCCTTCCTGCTGCCCTCTTGGTTCCTCTAGCTATCTTCCTCCCTTTGGCAACACCTTCATCTATCACATGTTCATCAACATTGTCAACAAAAAGGTCATCATCATCCTCTAAGTCATAATCACTATCATCAAAATCACTGTCATCACTTGAGCTGTCATGTGCATCTTCAGGGCCTTCATCATCTGCTGCCTCATTGTTTATCTGCCTTGTCTGACCTTTGGATGGGCTGATCACTCTAGGCAAGGATGCAGCAGGGTTTGCAACTACATCATCCCAATCTAAGCCTGATGTAATGGCCTCATGATCAAAATACAATACAAGTGTCTTCACTTTGTGCACAACTGAAGCCATCACTAAAGTGTCTTCTTCTGAAACAATCAGCCTGATGCCATCTGGGAAATCCTTTCCAGGAAGTAACCAAAACACCTTCAATACTGGATTCCTTGGATAGTGAAGCAAGAAACTGAGGTCATGAAAGGTCTATGGACACAAAGTTTGGGCTTGAACATGATCGATAAAGCTCACTCTCTCATCAATGTATGACCGATTCGTACCATGACCAACAAAGAAACCATTGTGATGTATCTCAACTATAAACTGATCACTAATTCCACCTACATGAACAACAACAGAACATATTCAGGCATCCATCCATCTAATTCGACCTACAACAACCAAGTCAGAAACCCTAGCCTAGGCAAAAAAGCTTCTATATGACCCCATCCATGAATCTTTCTCAACAAATCAGCGATAAACACTATGAAACACAACCAAGATTGGACCTTGGAGGCGCTTACTGTAATCAGGGGGTGGCTCCCCTTTCCGCCGCACTCTGGCCTTCATTCTGCACTTCCACCAGGATCGCCGGGGAAGACTGCCCTCGCCGTAGGGAGAACGACCTGTCGTCGCCGCACAACACTCCAATCGCGATGCCGATTTCACTCCACGATCGCCTCTCCCGCTCGCCTGTCTCTTTGCCTCGCGCACGACGAACTCGAGAACAAAACGCTCTGTCAAATGGGGAAAAGGAGGATGCGGCGGGGGCTTTCTACGTATTGGCAAAGAGACAGGCGGGCTGGCTGGGTATCACGCGCCGCTCACGTGACACAGCTGGGTCCACCCTGGACACGCCACATCAGCATAAACCTGCTTATTTGGCAACATGGACCTAGAGTGAACCAAAACTCAAGATTACTGTGCCACAAATGCATTTTCCAAGTTTATGCACCTATCTGGCACCCCTAAACAAGTTTGTGGACCTAGAGTGCATTTAACTCTTTGATAATATATATATGTAGGTAGAGCTTAATATTGAGTTACAGCCCTTGTCGAGGATTGCACTGGTACTTATGTATAGTTGTTCAAAATTTGCTCATTATTTGATTAAATGGATAATTGGTTGATTTGGGTTCTAACAAAAATAAGTTTTGTTCATAATCAAAACTATATCAACAACTTAGCGGTAGGAATATTTATTTAGTAATGAAAAATAAGTATATTTATTATTTATTTTCTACATAAGGACAAATAAAATGGAAAAATCAAAAGGCATGGGCAAAAAAATTGGTCGCATGTCTTTTTGCATGCATGCCCATACCATCCCCATGCATATGTGAGTCCGTGACGATAATAACGAGCCACGGGGTACATGTTCCTCAAGGAAAACAGGTATGGCGAAATAGGCCACGCCAACCCATGACAGTGAGTCCATCTTTGTAGGCAGACAAAAACTTTTCATGATTCAATATTCAAAGGCGAACTGAGTTGGATAAAAAAAAGTCTTCTTGATTTCTATTTTATCATTTTCTATTTGTTTATTAGTATTCGTATTCAACTTACTCATGATCGGAGATATTTATTGGGATTAGAATTCCTAACTATCTAGGTTACCTAGCATATCTTTGGGGAGTTTTTTTTTTGTTAGTCTTTTTTCTTTTCCTTTTTTCTTGACCAGTGGCTTATCTTTATTTAGACAAATACGTCACTGCTGGCTGGCGTGGGATTTGGGGTTCCAGGATTTTTTTTTTCTGGTGCACGCTCTATCCGTTTTTCTTTATTAGCGTAGAGAAGTTTTCTGTTTGATTTTCTTTCGTTGCTTTACAGTATCTGATTAGGTTTCGTTTTTTCTTCCATGGCCTTCTTTTTCCACGTACTATTGGTTCCGTCACTTCCGATTGGTTTTCAATCCGTCACTTTTTTCCCATTTTCCAATTTCCAATATAAATATTAAAAAACATATGAATCTAGACTTCCAGCTATATATATATATATATATATATATATATATATATATATATATATATATATATATTTAATATACTGAGTTTGTATGATATAAAAAGTACTATTTTTTTTGACTAGTCAGGGTCATTTAATTTGTCCTTGATGGCTTTCTTCCTTCAAAAAAAAATTGAAATGGCTCTCTTTTAGGTATTAGGATCATCCTTCAAAAATAAATAAAAAAGCATAAGCTACAGCATACTAGCATACTAGCTACAGCATATAAGCTACAGCATACTGCTGGACTAGGCAATTATAGTATGCATCGATCAGCTGAAGCTTACAAAAGCACAAATTATAGACTATAAAAATCTAGTGCTGAACTTGGGAGGGGCCGTGGCCACTGCTGGCCCCCTTGCCTCCGCCAGTGTGCAGAGGAGCATGCAATCTTGGCCGCAATGGCCTGAGAGCCGGAGCTGCAGAGTCCGAAGAGATCCTACATTCTCATGAACCTGATTAGTGAAGTAGTACTAGCAGCTAGCAAATCAGATGGCTTTGGAGGCCCTCTTGGGATCTACCGAATACAACAACAGCAAATACAAGTGCAGACGGAGATGCCATACAAGTGCAGATGGAGATGGCGGCTCCCTTCTTTGGATCTGCTGTGCAGAGCGAGGCAGGGGGGAGATCTGCCTGTGGCGGCAGTGCAGAGGACAGGAACACAGAGGGGTAGGGGTGTGGGTGCAGAGGAACCCGGTGGGGCTGAGGTGGGCGGAGGGAATGGCGAGCTACCTGGAGACGACGTCGAGCTGAGGTCGCCGGCCGAGCTGTGGTCGCCGGTGGGGAGCGGGCGAGAGCTGAGGTCGCCGCCAGGAGGGGCCGAGCTGAGCTCGCCGGCCCGCAGACTGACCGCGCAGAGGAGATTTGGGGGCACCGTTGAGAGGGGCCGGTGGCCGGTGGCCGGCCGACGGCGGCAGGCAGGCCGCTCGTGTGAGGGCGTGTGCAGGGCGACGCTATTTTTTTTTCTTCGATTGGCTTCGGGTGGCGGCGTGGTGTGCGTCAGGGGAGAGGAGTGCGGTGGATTTTGGGGTTCCTGCTCTGAGTGCCCAGCAGGCGGGAGATAGAAAATGGGCTGACCCATTGGCGGGCTTTGATTTTTTTTTCTGTCATGTGGGCCTATGTTAAAAGGTTAGGCGGGAAGTGGGCTAATCCAGTGCGCGAGTGGAGTCCATCTGTGGCGACGACCGGTGGGTCGTTAAAAGAACGATATAACGACCGACCATCCGACGTTGAATCGAAATAGAATTAACGTCCGACGACCTGTAGTCAAAATGAGATATAACGACCTACCGTCCGTTACAAATCATTAACGTCTAACTTTCCGACGTTAAATCGACATTTTTAACGACCCCCAACTGACGTTGATTTTGGGCTGTGGTGTAGTGGGCTCTATATTGAGCTGCCCCTACAAATGGTTGTCAAATGAGCCGCCCTTACAAATGGATTTGTAGGGGCGGCCGGTGTTATCAGCCGCCCTACAAATCGGATTTATAGGGGCGGCTCAATATTGAAGTGCCTCTACAAATAGACGTCGAGTATTAAAAATTAAGCACTAAAATTCAAATTTTGTAAACGATCTCGGATGGAGAAACAATCAAAATGAAAGTTGTAGATCTCGAAAAGTTATAAAACTTTGTAGTTAACAACTTTTTCAGTTGAGATTATTTACTACTTCAAAATACTGTTTGAAATTAAAATTTGAAATTGTTGAATAACTCTAATTTCTCTTTTTAATCTCTGGCTAAAATTTGTAACTAGTTTTTCTCCCTCATACTAACTTCAAATTTGATGATTTTTTTTTCTAAAAATTTCTAAAATCATGCCCTATCAATTTATTGTGTTCTTACCACTATTATTTTATCCATCTTTTCATGTGACCGTGTTTTATCTATTTGAATTTTGAATTTCAAAAAATAACAACTTCAAACGTTATTTTGGAACACTATTTGATTTCAGATGAAAAAATCATGAACATAGAAGTTGCAGAACTTATCAAGATCTACAAGTTCTATTTTGTTCATTTCTTCATCCGATAAAGTGGTAATAATATTATTCACAAAATTTACATATCTCTCTTATAGTTTCATAAACAATAAGAGGGATATGTAACATTTGTGAACAATGTTACTACCACTATGTCGGATGAATAAATGATCAAAATAGAAATTGTAGATCTCGGAAAGTTATAAAACTCTTTGGTTGACAACTTTTTAATTTGAAATCATCTTGTCAAGGAAAACTACATTTGAATTTCAAAAAATTTGAAATTTGAATTTTTTAAATGACCTCGGATGGACAAACAACAAAAATGAAATTTGTAGACCTCAAAAAGTTATGAAACTTTGTAATTGATAACTTTTTGATTTGAAATCATCTTGTCATCGAAAACTACGTTTGAATTTCTCAAATTTGAAATTTAAATTTTGTAAACGACCTCAGATGGAGAAACTACCAAAATAAAAGTTGTAGATCTCGAAAAGTTATAAAACTTTGTAGTTGACAACTTTTTCATTTAAATTAGTTTAGGGCCTAAAATAATCAATTTATGCTCAGTTTTGTATAATATGTGGGGAACCAAAATAAAACATAGACACAAGTGATCATGAGATGCAGTGGTAGAGGAGTTTACACGCGAGCGAGAGGTTACGGGTTCGAAACACGGCCGGCGCAAAGTGTGCAAAAATCATGAAAAAATGCTACAACACTAAAGTGAGGGTGTGTGTGGCTGCCGGTGGGGTCCTCCTCGGATTAAAAAAATTGCTATTTTCCCCCCTTTTTTCGTGATTTCTGAAAATTGATTTATAGGGGCGGCTCAATATCCAGCCGCCCCTACAAATCGATTTGTAGGGGCAGTCTGGGAACCGCCCCTACAAATCAGTGATTTGTAGCCGTCCTTTCATAGGGGCGGCTGGCAAAACCGCCCCTACAGAGGGTTACCAGCCGCCCCTAAAACCCTTTTTCTACGTAGTAATATAGGCTGCAAAATCATCACCTGCAGACCTTGAATTCCTCTCTGTGACCACCGACGATGAGATCAATGACACGGAGTCGCTGTGTCCTCGTAGGGGGCTCCCAGAAGCACCCCTCCCCTTGCAGATAAAGGCCACAAATTGGCCACCTGTCGATGAAATCGACGCCTGCAACGGCGATCTCGTCATAGCAATCACCGAAGTCATCGCAAGAAACATGATGCCGACCGAAAATCATCTAATTTCGCCGAAAGATTTATTAGACCAAACTCTAATCAACTAGATAGAAAAACTATGAGAAAAAAGATGGATCCCTCCCCTTCTTGTCTTCGGCAGACGCACCCGATAGGAAGACGAAGAGGGGCCCTAGATGTAACGGTGGTGGACTGAGGAGCGGTGGTGGCAGCGGCGGCTCTGTAGGAGGCGGCGGCAGCTCTGTAGTACTAGATTTTTATGTTAGGCTATTGGATATGAGTTAACACTAGCCCGTTATTTATGCCCATTTCCTTTATTTTTTCCTTTAAAAAAATATTCTACAGCTGCACACTCCAGTAGTTCACATACACAGTGGTTACAGCATACAAATGAAAACAACAAGTTGATTCTTTCTGCTTTCCTTACATCTAATGATTCCTTGCATGGTCACCCTAATCATGCACCAAAACAAAGGTCAGACTCCAAAACCCCGCAAACCAAAAAACATTATTTTCCTCAACTCATTAACCTAACATGATTCCATTTTCTCCCCAGGTTTCTTCATCTGCTGCACATGACCTCCTCCCATGCGGTTACAGCCATCGAGAATGCACAACCACAACCACCTATCCTACCTGCTAGAGCACCGCTAGCTCTAGCATCTGTGTAATATATGAAAATTGTACATATCTTACCTGCTCAAACACCACCAGCTCTAGCATCTGCCCACATTTATGTAATATATGCACGTACCTTAGCTATGTAAATGACCAGCAACCTATCCCCGTATGTATGTACTTTGCACGTATTGTAAATATCCATGCATCAATGTATCTAATCTATGTAAATGCCAACCACCTATACCATGTGAGCCATTCATGAATAAACCAAGCTATGACCATTACTAGTTAACATTGAAATATGACCACTAGTTCATGCAAGACAAAATGCAGAGATCAGAGTGTCCGAGGAATATTTTTACTTTTACACCCGGCTGGCTATCGGCGCGGCAATACAGTGAACCCTAGAAAGAGACAACCAGACAAAGCACACATCACAAAACAAGCGGTACCATCCAGTGCAAAGCTTCCTAGGAATAGTAAGGAATCAAGGTTACACCAATACGGTGCATATAGTACACAAAAACACACGAGAAAATTCATAGCGCACAGCCACAAAGTCGCCTTTTTCATTACTTGCACTCTTTTTTTTTCTGGAAGAAACTCTTTCGCAATGGCCATGGTAAAAAGATTCACACTAGTCAGTTTTTTTTATTTGTTTGGATCTTGTTATTTGTTACATCTGTTGCTAAGGCTAATAGTGGATAGTTCAGTGCTGTGAAGTGAATTCTTTCCATCGTATATAAAATCGGGTGCATTTTTTTCTATGTATGTAACGGTGGATTTATTACTAATTAGAATAACTAGCAAACATGCCCGTGCGTTGCAACGGGAGAAAAAAATGATATCACAAAAATGTTACATATCCATTTATATTTTATTCTTTCCATAAAATTTAAAGTTTATAATTCATTTTGATGAGCACGAAATATATAATATCAATTAGTATTGCTAATAATATGATAATATCTTATTAAATCTATATCCAAAAATAATACTTTGATAGAAACATTTCACCCATTGTAGGGCACACCATAATTTTAGATTTGATAATGAGTTAAATGCACTCTAGGTCCACAAACTTGTTTAGGGGTGCCAGATAGGTCCATAAACTTGAAAAATGCATTTGTGGCACAGTAATCTTGAGTTTTGGTTCACTCTAGGTCCATGTTGCCAAATAAGCAGGTTTATGCTGATGTGGCGTGTCCAGGGTGGACCCAGCTGTGTCACGTGAGCGGCGCGTGATACCCAGCTAGCCCGCCTATCTCTTTGCCAATACGCAGAAAGCCCCCACCGCATCCTCCTTCGCTCTCTCTCAGTCACTGTCTCTCTCTCGGGCTCCCCTGCTCCCCTCATTCTCTCTGCCCTTGCCTGCACCCTCCACTCTGTCGATCTCCTCCATGGCGCAACAGTGGATCGGCTCGGTCCCGAATCGACGCAACCTTGACCTCCCTCTCATCATATGCTCGGATTGCAGCCGGCGGAGGGTGGTGCGGCGGGTTTCAACGCAGGAGCACAGCCGAGGGCAAGTTTTTTACTGTTGCCCCTTCCATAAGGTAAGTTAGGGTTTGGAAAGTTTGATTCTTGGTTGCCTGTGAGCTGCATCTCGATCTTGATTTCATTTTGGCTGCAGAGGAATTCGGGTTGTTCTTTTTCTATTGGGAAGATGAGTATGAGGAGCATCTGAAGGTGCTAGCCAGGGAAGCACTGTTGGCTCCATTGTTGGCAAGTGATGGAGAGCACAGCACTGGAGTTCCCAAAGTGGAGGCAGTAGCTTCTGAGATGAAGGATATTGGGCTGGTAGCACCTAGGGAAGAACCAATGGTGAAGGAGTCAGGAGTGTTAGCAGTAGCACCTAGGGAAGAACTGCTTGTGACATTGAAAGCTCTGTGTTTTGTGTGTGTTTGTATGCTAGTAGTTCAAGTGCTGATCTTGTTAGTGTTGTTAGTGAAGTGAATGGCACCATGTAGTGTTAGTACTGTTAGTGTAGTCAATGACATCATGTAAATTGTTAGTCTGTACTTTTGTTAACCATAATGATGCAATGGAATGGCAGTTAGTATCATGCCATTGATCTTGAAATATTTGACACAAATTGTGAACCTAGTAATCTTTGAGGCTGACAGAAATATTTGACAGGCAATGTGACAGAAATATTTTAACAGAAATTGTGGACACAGGAAATATTTGACACCAACTGAGCTTGACATTGCATTGAAAAAGCTCACAAGCAGCATTCATGGCAACCAAGTCACCAACAGTAGCACTTTCATCTTACAGAACCAAAAGCATTTCGTCTGTGCGTAACTGGTATCACCACCAGTCAATCAAAAGCATCTATCACCACCTGTGTGTACTGGTGCCACCACCACTAAGTTACTCTAGTAATCTGACTTCCACTAAGTTACTCTAGTACCAAAATGATATCAGCATCCAAGTGTTACATCACATTGTTTTGGGTGCTACATCACATATTTACAGACAACAGCTGGATCAGGCCACACACAAGTTTTTTTCTGTTGGAGTAGTCTTCTTCCCTGGCTTCTTTGCAACCTGAGGTTTCTCCTTGGGATTTGTAGGCTCCTTGCGCTTTCCTACTGCGGCTCTTCCTTTCTTGGAAGCAGTAGATGGTGCTACAGGACTTGCAGCAGGCAGGTTTGACATGATGAAGGTTGAGTCAGGCAGAGGTTGAGGTTGGACGTTTGATGTTGCAACCTGTGTGTACTAGTACAATTCTATAGTTAGGTTGTGAAATGCAAAGGAAAATAATAACAGTCATGATGTTCTGTACATACCTCTTGGTCCATATGTGAAATCATTGTCTCTATTACCTCTACACTTCCTTCTGTAATCTGAGACCATGGTGGCTGACTCCCATCTACAAAATGGTACACAGTCTGCAACAGAATAATGTCAGTGAAATGAGACAAATTTGTTGCATGGTAGTGAAATGAGACAAATTTGTAGCACTGCAAGTACCTGAGCCCTTGCATAATCATACATGTCTTCTTCATGCATATTACTTGGCATTGCTTCCCCTTGATCTGACTGTCTTATTTCTTCATCTTCAGGTCTCTGGCTATTTTTTGGGCATCAGTCCTGCTTTCCTAAGCTGGCAGCCCTTCTTATTGTGGCCTTTGTCTCCACAGTAGCTGCATGTCATAGCCACTCCATGTTTTGATAGTTTACTTCCTGTAGCAGTTTCTATTTCTTTTGGTAGTTTCCTTCTATTCTTTGAAGGCCTACCCACCTTTTTCTCATACTTGGGAGGTAGAACCTTGGGTGCAGATACCTTCTCCTAGGTGGTCTTATCACTACATGGCATGATCTTAGGACCATATGCTACAAGGAACCTTGCAGAATTGTAATAGTCATGGACCATTGATTCTGTAGGAATTCTTTCATGCCTAAGACATGAGATGGCATGGGAGCAAGGTATTCCAGTGAGATCCCATCTCCTGCACTCACATTTCTTGAGTCCTATATCAACTATGTAACTATGGTTCCTATCTTGAACCTAAAAGATTCCTTTACCAGAAGGGATGGCATAACATGTGTTTGCCCACTCAGAAATCTTATTGACCTTTTTCCTTATTTTGGGACATATTGGACCCTACCACATATCTCCATGTTCTTTCTCCTTGGAGTAGTGCCTTGCCATCAATTGATTCTTAATTTGCTCTATCATACTCAACACAGGCATTTCTCTAGCATCTAGGATGAATTTGTTGAAAACCTCACAACTGTTATTCAATAGGATGTCACACTTGCTGTAAGTACTAAAAAAAGATCTAGACCATGTGTTAGGGGGCATTTTCTCAACCCACTTATAAGCCTTCTCATCTAGCACCCTAAGTTTGTCCATGTTTTTTATCCACTGAACTACAGTACTAGATCTTGCACATGCCCAGAGTTGTTTTTTCAAGTTCTCACCTTTGAACTGCTGTTGGAAGTTGGAGTACATGTGTCTAACACAAAATCTGTGCTCAGACTCTAGAAATACTTCACCCACAGCTTTAATTAGGCCCTGCAAAATTCAAGTACACAGATTGTCATAAGTATACAACAATCACACACAGTTGTCATAAATTTACAGATTTAACATAACTTGGACTAACATGAATGGAAGATTCCTCACCTTCTGCTTGTCAGTCATTAGTGTCCAGGGGTATGTGTTCTCAATCCCTAAATCCTGCTTCAGTGTTGTCAAGAACCATCTCCAAGAATCTAAACATTCCACCTCAACTACACCAAAAGCAATAGGGAAGATGCAATCATTAGGATCAATTCCAACTACAGTAAGCATTATACCACCATACTTAGTCTTCAAATGGCACCCATCCAAACAAATAAGAGGTCTGCATCCTCCAAGAAATCCCCTTTTGCAAGCACCCAAAGACACATACAGTGACTTGAATATGTTGCCATCTAGGTTAAGGTAGAAGGTGCTGTAAGGATTGGTCTTCCTTAACTCATGTGCATAATCCCAAAGCATGTTATATTGTTCCTCTTCATCTCCCAGCACCTTTTTCATAGCCAACCTTCTAGCTTTAGCAAGCTTGGTCCTTGATGGAGTAAGATTCCACTCCTTCTGCACTGTCCTAGAAAAGTTGGACAGCGACATTTTTTGGTCTGCTCTGAATGTCTCAATGTATTTCTCAGCAAGCCAAGTAGATGTGCAACTCTTCAAGACCCATTTCTTCTGGCAACTGTGTTTCCCAGTATAAGTCTTGATCATCATGCCATTAGCCCTCTTATCATATGATGCATAAAGGAACCAAGGACATCCTTCTGAATAGTTAGCTTGAAGCCTTTTCTGTTCATTCCTAGGCATCTTGATATCCACTCTGTTCCTAAGACTGTATTCAGTTATAGCCTTCCTTAGCATCTCAACAGTGTCAAGCATCATACCCACCTTAAACACTGGGTGGGCCATGTCCTCTGGTTTGAATGACTTGAATTTGAATGCTGGTTCACATTCACCATCAGACTGAGGTAATTCTAGCCTATCATCATCAGTTGACTCCTCATTTTCATCATCATCATGAACAACTACTGAAGTTTCAGTACTGGTCCTTCCTGCTGCCCTCTTGGTTCCTCTAGCTATCTTCCTCCCTTTGGCAACACCTTCATCTATCACATGTTCATCAACATTGTCAACAAAAAGGTCATCATCATCCTCTAAGTCATAATCACTATCATCAAAATCACTGTCATCACTTGAGCTGTCATGTGCATCTTCAGGGCCTTCATCATCTGCTGCCTCATTGTTTATCTGCCTTGTCTGACCTTTGGATGGGCTGATCACTCTAGGCAAGGATGCAGCAGGGTTTGCAACTACATCATCCCAATCTAAGCCTGATGTAATGGCCTCATGATCAAAATACAATACAAGTGTCTTCACTTTGTGCACAACTGAAGCCATCACTAAAGTGTCTTCTTCTGAAACAATCAGCCTGATGCCATCTGGGAAATCCTTTCCAGGAAGTAACCAAAACACCTTCAATACTGGATTCCTTGGATAGTGAAGCAAGAAACTGAGGTCATGAAAGGTCTATGGACACAAAGTTTGGGCTTGAACATGATCGATAAAGCTCACTCTCTCATCAATGTATGACCGATTCGTACCATGACCAACAAAGAAACCATTGTGATGTATCTCAACTATAAACTGATCACTAATTCCACCTACATGAACAACAACAGAACATATTCAGGCATCCATCCATCTAATTCGACCTACAACAACCAAGTCAGAAACCCTAGCCTAGGCAAAAAAGCTTCTATATGACCCCATCCATGAATCTTTCTCAACAAATCAGCGATAAACACTATGAAACACAACCAAGATTGGACCTTGGAGGCGCTTACTGTAATCAGGGGGTGGCTCCCCTTTCCGCCGCACTCTGGCCTTCATTCTGCACTTCCACCAGGATCGCCGGGGAAGACTGCCCTCGCCGTAGGGAGAACGACCTGTCGTCGCCGCACAACACTCCAATCGCGATGCCGATTTCACTCCACGATCGCCTCTCCCGCTCGCCTGTCTCTTTGCCTCGCGCACGACGAACTCGAGAACAAAACGCTCTGTCAAATGGGGAAAAGGAGGATGCGGCGGGGGCTTTCTACGTATTGGCAAAGAGACAGGCGGGCTGGCTGGGTATCACGCGCCGCTCACGTGACACAGCTGGGTCCACCCTGGACACGCCACATCAGCATAAACCTGCTTATTTGGCAACATGGACCTAGAGTGAACCAAAACTCAAGATTACTGTGCCACAAATGCATTTTCCAAGTTTATGCACCTATCTGGCACCCCTAAACAAGTTTGTGGACCTAGAGTGCATTTAACTCTTTGATAATATATATATGTAGGTAGAGCTTAATATTGAGTTACAGCCCTTGTCGAGGATTGCACTGGTACTTATGTATAGTTGTTCAAAATTTGCTCATTATTTGATTAAATGGATAATTGGTTGATTTGGGTTCTAACAAAAATAAGTTTTGTTCATAATCAAAACTATATCAACAACTTAGCGGTAGGAATATTTATTTAGTAATGAAAAATAAGTATATTTATTATTTATTTTCTACATAAGGACAAATAAAATGGAAAAATCAAAAGGCATGGGCAAAAAAATTGGTCGCATGTCTTTTTGCATGCATGCCCATACCATCCCCATGCATATGTGAGTCCGTGACGATAATAACGAGCCACGGGGTACATGTTCCTCAAGGAAAACAGGTATGGCGAAATAGGCCACGCCAACCCATGACAGTGAGTCCATCTTTGTAGGCAGACAAAAACTTTTCATGATTCAATATTCAAAGGCGAACTGAGTTGGATAAAAAAAAGTCTTCTTGATTTCTATTTTATCATTTTCTATTTGTTTATTAGTATTCGTATTCAACTTACTCATGATCGGAGATATTTATTGGGATTAGAATTCCTAACTATCTAGGTTACCTAGCATATCTTTGGGGAGTTTTTTTTTTGTTAGTCTTTTTTCTTTTCCTTTTTTCTTGACCAGTGGCTTATCTTTATTTAGACAAATACGTCACTGCTGGCTGGCGTGGGATTTGGGGTTCCAGGATTTTTTTTTTCTGGTGCACGCTCTATCCGTTTTTCTTTATTAGCGTAGAGAAGTTTTCTGTTTGATTTTCTTTCGTTGCTTTACAGTATCTGATTAGGTTTCGTTTTTTCTTCCATGGCCTTCTTTTTCCACGTACTATTGGTTCCGTCACTTCCGATTGGTTTTCAATCCGTCACTTTTTTCCCATTTTCCAATTTCCAATATAAATATTAAAAAACATATGAATCTAGACTTCCAGCTATATATATATATATATATATATATATATATATATATATATATATATATATATATATATATATATAAGTCAGGACGGAACAAACTCTCCATTGTCGGATAGTTAGAGGGAGGTGGACCAAAAAATAGATGGACGAAAAAAAATAGGCTGAAATTTTGCCTCTTTATTAGTAGGTATAGATAAAGAAAAGAGAAATCCGGTTTCTTTGAGTGATTTGCAAGTCAAAAGAGAAATGACACGGCGTGCCAGAGAGAAATGAGACAGGGTGCTAAAAGAGGGTTGACAGCAAAATATGGACAAAACAAATTGTTCCTAGTGGTTTCCTAAACCACCTAAGTTGATTTTGGGACTTTGTCAAAATACACAATGGACTCCAACATTGCATTCGTCTTGTTAAGATGATAAAAAAAATATGGATCGTCTAGTTTGGAGTTTGGACGAAGAAAACATGATTTTGGGGTGCAACACAGCTGGACGCCTGCTGCCTTCACACACACTGCACAGCTATGCACAGCACAGGAACAGGGACAGCATGGTCGGCTCCCGGCTAGCCATGGCCTGACGCCTGGCGGCCTGGGCGCCTAGTCGACTGGGCGTGGTCGTGCTAGGGACCACGGAGGCAGGCGTCGCCGCACCACCCGACGGGCAGGAGGCATGGAGGGGACAAGGGGCTGCGTCTAGGCAGAGGTGGGCAGGCAACGCCGCAACGGCTTGCCTGCCGGTGAGGAGAAGGAGAAGGCCAGGACTAGGGACGCCATTAGGAGGGCGGGAGCCAGGAGGCGGCGGAAGGGACGACTCGTCGCGAACTCACGAGCGCCAAGTGACATCAAGAGGGGCACGCATGGATCTGTTCGGTGGCTAGGATTAGGATGGGCTGCGAGATAGGCCTGGAGAGATGTTGTTGGGTTGAGTATGGAGAACTACTCCCTGATTTATTTGGCCTGATGCAAACCTCTCCCTCCCCCCATCCCCCGCCCTACCCACCTACATCCACCCCTGCTTGTCCAATGGCCAACACTACTATAGATTGATATATCGCTGTGTCGCCACTTTCACTGTCGTAGTGATAGAAGCAACGGTGTTATACTTCCACCGCCGGTTGGACCGATAGCGAGGCCTCCTAAGGAAGGAAATTGGCAGTTAAAACTTCTGCCACCCATGGGTTAACAATAGATGCGGCAATGGTATTTTCTATGTCGTATGAAAAGCCGAGCCGACTGGGATAGGCGTTATGGCCGCCGGCCCTACACGACCGTTTGGTCTACCGGCATTAAATTCATCGTGAGTGTTGAATGTCCCAACTTCCAACACCGTCTCACCACTTCCGTCGGGAACCGTCGTATGCCTCATCTTCGCTGATGCGTATGCCTAGATCACGCATCTTAACTGCTCCTCTCCGCTTCTCCATCTTCAAGGGTGGCCTATTTAAGCTGGGGCTGGATGCGCTTCTTGGCAATCCACACACTCCTTCCTCCTTAGATATAGATAGATATAGACAAAGCTCTTGAGCCAACCTTCTATATTTTCTTCATCGCCATGGCGCTCCTTCTCCAACTCCTCTGGCGGTAGCAACGGCGTTGGGAGAAGGCCTTCAAGATTGGGTACTACCGGCATCTAGGTGCAGCGGGGGCTGCTCAGTCTAGGTGCTAGTGGATGTTTTGCGATTAAGGGGGTTCGCTTATTTGGGCAAGCCAAGGGGTACTGAATTCACTTTGGTATCCCTGGTTTGGTATCCGATATGCGCAGGGCTGCTAGGAAGGAGATATGTCTATATGTACAGTTGCCACCTTTCTGCCCTGCGTATTTCTTGTATTGCCACCGATTCATCAGTCTCGGCGCCCTGGCGATCCTCTTCTTCCTCTGGAGCAGTAGCGACGACGGCGGCACTTCTCTTCCATGCCTTCTCTTCTTGCTCTTTCTCTCCTGACCGTGAGAGGTGAAGCAGGGAAGGTAAAGCACCTCACTGAGGTGCTAGTGGAAGTTTTGCGAGGTGCTGCCTTGTCCTTAGCTTGCACTGCCTGTCTCCAAACTCGACTATGGGATGTACCTGTACTCGACAGCCTTTGTTATTGCACACCTAGTAGTCTTCGATAGGTCTTTGTTATTGTACAACTGTGGAATATAACTGCAGTTATCAATGAAATTGTTGTGATGCTTGTTACTGTGTCGTTATATACAATTTTTGCCTTAAAAATAATTAATAACTGAATAGCTGTGATGCTTGTTACTCCATTTTTTTAAGTGTTGTAGTATTTGCCTTGGCTACATAGACATGAGATAAAGCACCTCACTGAGATGGTGCTGGGGTGGAAGTATTTGCCTTGGTTTATTTGTAAATTGGTTTGTTGTATTTGCAAATTGTCATTATTGCAGCTCCCATCGCCGTTTCATACGGTGATTCAGTGTTAGTGTTAGATCACAAAGTGCCAGGGAATCAAATGGTCCGCGTTGTCTTCCCTGCTCCGTCGCCTGTGACTCGCATGGGAGGCCATGGATATCATGGACCTTTACTCTTGCCTTCCCCGCTCGTGTCGTATCATACGTTGTACATGTCATTAGGTCCAATTTTGGATGAGGATGAAGTGTGACAGGGAATCAAATGTGCTAGGGGATCTGAACCGCATCATGTTCACCGCTCTGTCACCCGTGACTCGTGTGGGTGGCCGCGGATGTCATGGACCTTGACTGTTGTCTTTCCCGCGCGCGTCTTGAGGGGGCTATTTAATCCAAGGTAAGGGGAGCCTCTCTAGCAAACTCTAATCCTTCTTTCTCCCTTTAGCATCAGAAAAACCAGAGAAAACACCTTGAGTTGCATGTAGTCTCCCATCGCCATGGCCTCGCTCCTGGACGCCCTCTTATCCTCATGTGAAGTTTGCACCAATGTGAGATGCAATGTGCTAATGCCAACTTCTCGTGAGAATAAGAGGATGACCATGAGAGTTTCTCATGAAGCTATTGTGAGCTAGGTGAGGCTTTTTGGCCTCTTATGTTCATGATGAAAATTTTCCTCATGTGGCTGTGATGCTAGTTACTGTGTCGTTTATATATAGTTTTTGCCAGGCAAAGGTATTGAGCTTGCATTTTCTCCATCACATGAAAAGCAGAGCCGATTGGGATAGGCATTATGGACCAATGTGTCTCTCCGTTGCATTTTCTCAAAGTCATTAGGAGAGCAGTAAATTAAGTTGCATTTGATGTATCTCTATGTGACGACATGTTTAAATGGACTAATGTTGTTTGATTGTCTATGGACATGTTAATTTCCTCTAGGATGAATGTTGTCATTATTAGCTAAACTAGTGTGCCATCTTTGTTGTGTTTGAAAATTGGATTATTTCTCTAGCGCGAAGAGTACGGTGGTGTGACAGCTCCTGTCGCCGTTTCATACGGTGATTCAGCGTTAGTTTTACAAAGCCTAGAGGCCCACGTCCTCAGATAGGAGGTACAAGTTAAGAAGGATCGCGAGACAATGAAGAAGGAAGAAGCACTATAGTAGAACACTTATATTGAATTACGGAGTAGTTTCCTATTCACTCTCACAACAGAAAATCAAAAGCTAACTAACTCACCCTCGCATGTAAAGAGTGAATTAGTTTCCTATTCCAATTGCCTTTTCGAATAAAATAATTTCACGGCGAAGCCTACAACTCTCGCTGCAAAACAGAGTCCTTTCTTCCTATCCTTTTGGAACACCACAGTCGCCGCCTGCGCACGTAAGATCGCCGCGTACCTATGCTGGCGGCAAAGGCAGCTGTCGATGTTTCACCACCGATAGCCTGCCACGGGGGTACCCGGGGCAGTTTGTTCGGGTTTCAGCATATGCAGAACTCAACGGTAAATGCAAGAGACAGTCGATTTATCCTGGTTTGGGCCCTCGACCGTGATCGAGTAATAGCCCTACGTCCAGTCGGCGTTAGCCTTTGCGTTGGATTGATTGTGGAGTGTTGTGTTATGTTATCTGTTCTTTCTCTCCAGGAATTCTGCCCTCCTTTATATAGTCAGGAGGCTAGAGTCCTAGTCGGTTTACAATGAAGTTCCTAGTAGGATCACAGAATAATACTACTACTAAGATTACAGGGAAAGAAATCCTAGTTAGATTAGATCTTCTCCCTTCCTTGTGGGGTATCCCATGGGTCCTGTACCGACAAGCCCCCGAGCACTTCATGGTTGAGCTCAGGAAGCCTCATCTTGTTCCTTCAGGTCTTGCCGAGCAGGAACAAGCGTCGTCCGAGTACTTTCTTGAGTGAAACCATGTAGCGCTTCTTGGGATCTTCGAGTGGTATGTGCTTTTTTGAAGAAAAAGCACATCCGTCTAGGTGTAGCCCCTGAGCCTCTTGCTATTTGGAACAAGGAGCTGGAGGGTCTTACCTTGAAATTGTTTTGATTCTTTGTCAAAGGGCTCCCGAGCATATACCTGGTTTTTTTATCAAAAAGAACTCGGATATATCTCGGTCCGGGTTCTTTTCATCATGAGTCCTTGAAGTGGTTTGTCTTGAAGAAGTCTTCTTGGTGACGTGCGCTTTTTCGAAGAAAAAAGTGCACTCACTTAGTGTAGCCCCCGAGCCTCTTGCTATTTGGAACAAAAAGTTGGAGGGTCTTGAACCTGAGTTGTTCAAAAAACTAAAAAATCTTTCCTGTTGCAGCCCCCGAGCATGTATCCGGGTTCTTTTGTTCTGAAAGAACTCGGATGCAGGGTCTTGGCATATTCTCTGGTAGTCTGCTGTTGTCAGATGTAGTTGTATGGTGGTGGTTGAGTGTAAATGTTGTTTGTTCACGAGTTGTACAGTGTTGGTATATCCTTTCGAATATGCTTGTCCTTGAGTATTGTTCATTCACGTCTGAGTCCTCTTTTACTGAATTCTGTCTTTTTACTTTGTCCTTTGTTAGATTTGTTCCGTTGGTGCTCCCGGTCCATGTGCACCGCTCCTTTGGTCTATAAATACCCTCCTGGTGTGCTATTTTGATTCATCAGGCATTTTACTGCGTGGTCTAAAATCTTCGTAGTCATGAATATGATAGTTTCTGAAGTAGAGCAGCCCCCGGGCGTATCTTGTAGTTCTTATATATCTTGTCGTAGCTGGATGGAGTATTGTGATAGAGATTAGAGGTAGACTAATCTCGTAGCGGTATTGTACCAGGAGGTATGTGGCGGTAGTTGGAGGAAGTCTTGTGATGTGGAATACGTTCCTTCATCTAGCAGTTCTGGGTAGACCCCCCTTGCCTGTTCTACGACTGTCCGATGTAGATCAACGCCTGATCCGTTATCACATTGGACTTGGGTAGACAGATGCCTGTTGGGCTTCCCTATTCCATGTTGTCCCGCCATGCTGCTGACTTCCACCTCAGATGTACTGTGTCCGTCCTTTGAAGAAAACAGTGTAGGCGAGTGCGGTTTGTTCTATCGAGTAGCAATTTGGAACACGTAGTCGTTCCAGAGCCTAGTTGTGTCCGGGTTCTTTTTGCTACCTTGTTCGTCGTAGTACCAAGTTCGTTGGGTCTTGTAAGACGTGTAATCTTGTATTTTTTGAAGCCATTTATAATGGAAAGAATTTTGTCTTCTAGGTTGTCATTTCTTTTTCTGCTAATATCCTGGTTGTTTGCGAGATTTCCGAGTTCTTTCTATAAGAACTGAGTTCTTGTGTTCCTTGTGAGGCAACCCTTCATTGCTTCATTGTTGATGAGTTCTTTTTGTAGCGATATGTTAACTCTGCCTTGGTGCTGGATGGATAAGTCTGAAATCTGTCTGTTGAACTGTACCGTTGTGTAGAAGTGTGTCGCCCGTCATTTTAGCTTTGTCAGTTGTGTTGGGAAATGAACCGTTGTGTTCTCATGCCGTATCAAAACGGGCCTAATGGGCCGTAAAAATCTATTTAAAGGCCTTCTTTCTTCTTTTTCTTTACTGCCCTGCTTTTGCCTTGAAACCCTAGTTCTTACTCCACCGTCGCCATTGTCGCTGTCATCTGAGCGCCGCCACATGACCGTCATCGTTTCTTAGTGCCTTATTGCCTTCGCTAGTATATGGGTAGGAAGAAGTTCGCGAGCAAGTCCCAGGCATCCTTTGTAGACGAGGAGGCATCACTTTCTGTGATCAAAAATCAAGAATTCATGGCCATGAGGGCTGCTCAGAAGGTCTGGCCGGCTCTGACTATGACTGAGGATCAGTTGCGTGAGCTGGTCAGTGATTGCCTGATCCAGGACAAGGAGATTGTTGAGTGGAGAGCTCCAGGCCAGCATCGGGTTCCAACCCTAGGCTTTAGTGAGATTGTTTTTTTGTCTCCTTTATCTGTGCTGGTCTTTGCCTTCCTGCCTCCGCCTTTCTTCATCGCTTTCTCAATTATTTTGGGATTAGCCTGAACCATCTTACTCCCAATGTTGTCCTTCATCTCTCTGTTTTTGTTCATCTTTGTGAAACTTTTCTTGGAATTCCTCCTTCTCTTTCTCTTTTTCGTTACTTCTTCCGTCTTAAGCCCCAACCCCGCAGCGATAACACCCATGTTCTTGGTGGCTGCGGGATTCAGTTTCATCAGGGTTGTAAGGGTAGATTCTTTGATTATGATTTGGTTGATTCTGTGAGGGATTGGCGTGCCGACTGGTTTTATGCCGCCAATATGATCCCTCCTCTTGCTATCCATTCTTCTTCTGGTCCCGTGGTTAACGACTGATGGGAGAAGAATCCCATGATGGCAGATGAGCTCTAGGCGATCAAGCCATTTTTGGAGAGGATATGTGCTCTGAAACAGCAAGGCTTGACTGGCTTTGGTATCGTCTCTAGTTTTCTTCGCCACCGTGTTCAGCCTCTGAAGGAGCGAGAAAACTACGGTTTTGAATACTCTAGAGTGGAGGACCCTTCTCGTATGGTCCCTACCCTTGAGTTGACCGATGAGGAGGTGCTCGAGCACCTCTAGAAGATGTTGAAGGGAGTGAGCGTCATCCCGCATACTGTCCCCGAGTACTGTGCTAACAACCCACCTCCTGCTATGAGTTGTTTTTTCTTATGCTGGTACTTTTCGTATTTCCTTTGTTGTCTCCACTTTTCGCTTAATAGTTCTTGTCTGGTTGTTTAACTCTTTTATAGGAATTGGGGCGTAACTTCGTTGACCCGACCCCCCTTGATGACTGCCCTGCCATTGTGGAGCTTGGGGAGAATCTTGCTGGGGCATCTTTAACCAGTAAGTTTCAAATCACCGCAATGTTTCCTGGTGTTTCTTCCGCAGTTCGTGGCACCCATGTAGAGTATGTTCCTCATCTAGTTCCTCAAGCTCCCCGCAGTGGCGGAAAAAGGGGGCGAGCGGATTGTTCTTCTTCTGGTCTGCCTTCCACCAAGAAGCCTCGCCAATCGAGTACTCGTCCAGGTACTCAAGTTATAGGTAGCGTGCTCCTAGGTGAGCATATTAATATGTTTTGTCTTTTTGTTGTTTGCTTTTGCCTCTGACCGAGTACTTTTCTTCTTTTTTAGATGGCGCTATGGTTGCCATGCTTGAGAGTGAGGAAGAGGAGGATGATGATGTGGCCCTTGTTACGCGTCGGTGAGTTGTTTTCCTGTTTTTCTACTGTTGAACACTTCTTTTTGTTCTGACTTTGACCTTGTTCTCTTGTAGAAAGTGGTTGTCGACCTCAAGTTCTTCTGGAGCTCCGGTACTGACCATGCCACTCCAGTTGCAAGGTGGTGGTGATATTTTTGCTGCCATAGTTCCCCCTCTACGGCCTTCTGTTTGTCTTGGGGGTTTCATGAAGAAGAAGATAGCAAAGTGAGTGAATCCTGGTTATGTTTCTCTGCTTCTGTTTTTTCCTCTTCCCTGATTCATATTCTTGTCGTCGATTTTCTTTATCATTTTGCAGGCCTTCGCCTTCCCTCAATCCTCAGTCGACTTCTTTTCAGTCTTTTGGTGCGCCCCTGCATTCTGAGTCTCTGGACTCGGAATGTGCGGTCGGCGAGGTTGCTGTGAGGGCGACAGGGTTCTCCGGTGATCCTGATTTGCTTACTTTGGAGGTGACCATGGCCGTGGCGGTGGAGCCATCTAGGGAGGTAGCCGGGGCTTCCTAGGGTACGGCTCTAGTCTTGTCTTCTTTGCCTCAGCCGGCTTCTCCCTCTGCTCCTCTTCCTAGTGGCGTTCAGCGTCTGGATGATGATGTGGTGCAACAATTCGATGTCACTCATCGGTTGTCAGAGCTGACCACTGCCTGGGGGACCTTCGCGGCCTCTTTTGGTGAAAAACTCTAGGTAAGTCTTTTCTGAAGTTCTTTCTTTGGATGTTCGTCTTTCTTCTTTTCTTATGTCTTGTTTTTCTCTTTCTCTTTTTGCTCAATCTTTTTCTCGGGATCATACCGGCTTCTTTTTCTCATCTAAAACCGAGAAAAAGTTGTCTTCTGAGGTTAGCGCCCTAAAAACAGAGCTTGATCTCTGTCAGGCCGAGATGGAGACCGAGCGTCAAATGCACCAAAAGGAGGAGAAAGCTCTTCGTGCTCAGGTGGTTGAGGCAAGAAAGCAGAGGGATGCAGCTGTGGAAGCCATGAAGAATGAGTGCAATGGTATTGCGGGTTCTTTTTGTTTCCTCTTGTATTCGAATTTTCCTTTCTGATGACTTGTTTGTGGTGCCTGGTTTAGCTCTCTGAGTTGAAAAGCAAAAGCTTTTGGAGGGTATTGAGGAAATGAAGACACTCGCCCGCAATAGTCACAATAAGGCTGAAGAGGTAATTATTCATGCTGAAGAAGAACTCGCGCTTGCTAAGTTGATTAGGCGAGGAGCTGATAGGGATCTTGTGCAGGCCCAAAAATCAGTTGAAGTCTTGATTGGTAAGTTGGTGACGGCTACTGAGAACTGGAATGCTTTGTGGAAATCATTTCGATCAGTAGTCGATCTTCTCTAGACTCCATCGGATGATGGTCAATCTTGGGCTCAGTTTATTCCCCAAGTTCCGACCCATTTCTAGGAGTTCGTGAAGAGATGCGCCCAACTATGTACCAGAAATGTTCTTGCTCAGGTCCGGGTTCTTGCTCTGGAGATGCCCCTGTCCAAGATTGCAGAGGAAGCTGAGAGTCAAGAATATCTTGATGCTATTGAAAAGATGGAGCCTGAGGTCGAAGATTTGGCTAGGAGGATTGTAGATAATCTTGATATTGATATTTCTTCTCCTGATGGCGATGCTTGATGTATTTTGACTTTAGTATTTCAGCTTCTGTAATAAGGATATTATACTTCTTTTTAAATGAAGATCCTTTATTTTTTGTTGATGTCTTCTTTGCCTGGATGTCTTTGATTTAGTCAAGTGTTTTTCATGCTTTTGACTGTGCTGTGTAAACAACTCGGTATTTGTAGATCTTTGTCTTGACAAACTTTCTTGATTTGTCGAGTACTTGTTTGGCTTTCATATGCGCCGTGTAAACAACTCGGTTTTTGTAGATCGTTGTTTTGACAAACTTTCTTGATTTGTCGAGTACTTGTCTGGCTTTTCTTCTGGTTGTAGTAGCATCTTAGGATTGGTTTGGGTGTTAGCTTATTAGCTACCCTCATCGGGGGGCTCAAGTATCTTTTCAGCTCTTTTCCTCTTAGCCGATATGCTCAGGCGTAATTTCAGCCATTTCACTTTTTTGGATCGGGTGTTAGCTTATTAGCTACCCTCATCGGCGGGCTCAAGCATCTTTTTAGCTCTTTTGCTCTCATCCGGTGTGCTCAGGCGTGATTTCAGCCATTTTGCTTTTTTGGATCGGGTGTTAGCTTATTAGCTACCCTCATCGGCGGGCTCAAGCATCTTTTCAGCTCTTTTGCTCTCAGCTGGTATGCTCAGGCATGATTTCAGCCATTTTGCTTTTTTGGATCGGGTATTAGCTTATTAGCTACCCTCATCGGCGGGCTCAAGCATCTTTTCAGCTCTTTTGCTCTCAGCCGGTATGCTCAGGCATGATTTCAGTTATTTTGCTTTTTGGATCGGGTGTTAGCTTATTAGCTACCCTTATCGGCAGGCTCAAGCATCTTTTCAGCTCTTTTGCTCTCAGCCGGTATGCTCAGGCGTGATTTCAGCCATTTTGTTTTTTGGATCGGGTGTTAGCTTATTAGCTACCCTCATCGGCGGGCTCAAGCATCTTTTCAGCTCTTTTGCTCTTAGTCGGTATGCTCAGGCATGATTTCAGCCATTTTGCTTTTTTTTATCGGGTGTTAGCTTATTAGCTACCCTCATCGGTGGGCTCAAGCATCTTTTCAGCTCTTTTGCTCTCAGCCGGTATGCTTAGTGGAAACAACTTGGGAAGATTCATAATAAGACATCTGTTGTCGAGGAGAACCATCTTTATTGATCATGATCGTTTACATGGTTATTGAAAACAACTGGGGAAATCCATAGTAATACACATATTGTCGCGGAACACCATCTTTATTGATCATGAACGTTGATCTCTTGTGGCTTGTACGTGTATTCTTCCTTGATTTGTTTTTCACGCGTAGAATCTTCTTAGTTGGCTGATGTGCCATGTATTGTTGACTTCTTTTCCATCTTCATTTATCAACTTGTACGTGCCTGGTCCGGTGACTTTTGTGACAATGAAAGGACCTTCCCATGGACTGAGTAGTTTATGGCGTCCGTCAGTTTTTTGTATTCTTCTTAGTACTAGATCTTCGATTTGGAGTGATCGAGGCTGGGTATTCTTGTTGTAGTGGCGTCTTAAACCTTGGAGGTATCTTGCTGATTGAAGGGTACCATTTACTCTAACTTCTTCTGTACTGTCGAGTTCTAACCTTCGGATGTGTTTTGCTTCTCCTTCGTCATATTGTTCTATTCTTGGCGACGTCCAGATCAGGTCAGCAGGTAGTACGGCTTCTGATCCATAAACTAGGAAAAAAGGTGAATATCTGATGGCTCTGCTTATTTAAGTTCGTAACCCCCATACTACTTTGGTTAATTCTTTGATCCACTTGGATCCATAGTCCACTAGTTCTTCATACAATCTTGGTTTTTATCCGGCTAGTATGAGTCCATTAGCCCTTTCTACCTATCCGTTGGCTTCTGGATGTGCGACCGATGCGTAATCTATGCTGAAACCGCAATCCTGTGCCCAACTTTGGAATTCTGTAGCTGTAAAGGGAGAACCCAAATCTGTTATGATTCGATTGGGCATGCCGAAGCGATGCATAATGTCTTGGATGAACTCGACTGCTTTGGCTGCGCTGTATTTTGCGAGTGGTTTGTATTCAATCCACTTGGTAAACTTGTTGATTGCTACGAAGATGTACTCGAAACCGCATTTTGCTTTCTTGAGAGGTCCTACTTGATCCAGCCCCTAGCAGGAGAAAGGCCAAGCGGGAGGGATGTAGATGAGATTGTGAGCTGGTACATGAACTTGTCTTGCGAACATTTGACAACCTTTGCATTTTCTGACGAGTTCTTCTACGTCTTTTAAAGCGGTTGGCCAGTAGAATCCAGTGCGGAACGCTTTGCCGACTAGTGTTCTTGAAGCGTCATGATTCCCACAGCACCCTGAGTGTATTTTGACTAAGATCTCTTTGCCTTCTTCAAACGAGACACATTTTAGGAGTACTCCTGATGATGCAGCTCTTCTGTACAGCTTGTCCCCTACTAGGACGTAGTTCTTGCTTCTGCGAACAACTCGGGTAGCTTCTGCTTTATCTGCTAGCGACTTCTTCTCTTTCATATAGTCGATGAAAACCTGGGTCCATGAGGTGGTGATTACCAAAATCTGGGTGCCTTTTGCTGGGAGTTCAGGGGTTATCTCATCAGGTTGTTTGATAGAGGGAGCCGATAACTCCACTATGAATACGCCGGGTGGGACCTTTGCCCTATCCGATCCAAGCTTGGCGAGGACATCTGCTGCAATATTAGAATCACGCAGAACATGTAGAATTTCCAATCCTTGAAAATGTTTTTCGAGTTTTTGTATTTCGGCACAGTAAGCGCCCATATTTTCTTTGGTGCAGTCACAATCTTTGTTGACTTGGTTTATGACTACTGCCGAATCGCCATATACGAGTAATCGCTTGATTCCGAGGGTAATTGCTACTCGGAGTCCATGGATGAGGGCTTCGTATTCTACTTCATTGTTTGTGGCTTGCCATAGTATCTGAAGGACATACTTGAGTTGTTTTCTGTCTGGAGAAATAAAGAGAATGCCTGCACCGGCTCCACCTAGCTTGAGTAATTCATCAAAGTACATCTTCTAATGGTCAAGGATGGTATTTGGCATGGGTTGTTGAATCTCTATCCACTCGGCCACAAAATTGGCAAGGGCTTGAGATTTGATTGCCTTCCGTGGGGTGAAATTGATATTTAGAGCACCAAGTTCAACTGCCCACTTAGATATGCGCCATGTTGCGTCTTTATTGTGTAGGATGTCTCTGAGTGGGAAATCTATCACCACGGTAATCTTGTGGCTTTCAAAATAGTGGCGAAGCTTGCGTGAAGTGATCAGGAGGGCGTAGAGTAGTTTTTGCACATGCGGGTACCGAATTTTTTATTCTGACAGTACCGCGCTGATGTAGTATACGGGTCGTTGTACTTTATATACGCGCCCTTCTTCTTCTCTTTCTACGGCTATCGATGTGCTGATCACAGTAGAAGTTGCCACAATGTACAACATCATGTCTTCGTATTTCTTTGGAGGTGTGAGAACAGGTGAGGTTGTGAGGTACATCTTGAGTCTTTTGAAAGCTTCGTTGGCTTCTTCTATCCATTCGAACTTGTCTGTCTTCTTTAGTAGTTTAAAGAAAGGTAACCTTTTTCGCCGAGTCTTGATATGAAGCGATTGAGGGCCGCCATGCAGCCTGTTAGTTTCTGCACATCCTTGACACTTCAAGGAGGGCCCATCTCTGTTATGGCTCGAATTTGCTTGGCGCTGGCTTTGATTCCATGATGACTGACCAAGAAACCTAGTAGTTGTCCTGAAGGAACTCCGAATACACACTTGCTTGGGTTCAATTTCCACCTCCACCTCTTCAGGTTTTCGAAGGTTTGCCTTAAGTCTTCAATTAGTGTGTCCGGGTTCTTTGTTTTTACTACTACATCATCCACATATGCTTCTACGTTTTCGCCAATCTGATCACCAAGGCATGTTTGGATAGCCCTTTGGTATGTGGCACCAGCATTCTTGAGTCCAAACGACATGGTCTTGTAGCAGTAGGCGCCGAACGGAGTGATGAAAGATGTCTTGCTCTGGTCCTGTTCTTTTAATGCAATCTGGTGATATCCTGAATAGCAATCAAGAAAGGATAATAGGGCAGATCTTGCTGTCGAATCAACTATCTGGTCAATGCGTGGTAGCCCAAATGGATCTTTCGGGCAGTGTTTGTTGAGATCTGTGTAGTCGACGCGCATGCGCCACTCGTCCATGTTCTTCTTTTGTACTAGAACTGGGTTTGCTAGCCAATCTGGATGAAGGATTTCTTTGATGAATCCGGCTACCATTAGCTTTGTGATTTTCTTTTTAATTGTTGCCTTCTTGTCGGGTGAGAATCATCATAACCATTGCTTCACAGGCTTTGATCCTTCATTGACATCGATTCTGTGCTCAGCCAACTCTCTTGGGACACCTGGCATGTTGGCCAGCTTCCAAGCGAAGATATCTTTGTTGTCTCGAAGAAAGTTGGTGAGCGCGAGTTCCTATTTTGCCGAGAGGTGGGCGCTGATGGTTGCCGTTTTGGAGAGATCACCGGTGCCCAGGTCGATTTGCTTGAGGTCGGCTTCTTTTGGTGGTGCGAGGATGCTGGGCTTTTTAGCCGGTATCTCTAGTTCTTTTGGGCTCATTTCTACGGCAATAGTGGCTATTTCTTTTCTACCATCGTCGGCTTGTGCCTTGGCTGCAATTTGAATTGTCTGAACGTCATAGTTAAAAGCGCGCTTCAAATCACTTCGAAGGAAAAGGACACCGTTAGGCCCTGGCATCTTAAGCAATAGGTACGGGTAATGCGGTATTGCCATGAATTTTGCTAGTGCTGGGCGCCCGAGGATTGCATGATATGATGAATCGAAGTCTGCAACTTCAAACTTGATGAACCCTGTTCGGTAGTTTGAGGGAGCGCCAAAAGTAACTAGTAGAATAATTTGTCCAAGTGGCATAGCCGCCTTGCCGGGTACTATTCCATAAAAAGGGGTGCTTGTTGGTGTAATCATCCCGTCGAGTTGTTGTCCCATCTTCCTTAGCGTCTCTGAAAAGATAATGTTGAGTCTGGCTCCCCCATCGATTAGTACTTTAGTGACAGTCATGCCAGCGATAGTTGGATCTAGAACCAGTGGATAATGGCCCGCGTTCTCTACGCTAGTCCATTGGTCTTCTCTTGAAAATTGGATTGGATACTATGACCAATTGAGATATCTTGGAGTAGCCGGTTTTGCTGCCATGATGGTTCGTAGAGCTAGCTTTTCTTGATGTTTACTTCTAGAATCTGGAGCTCCAGTGAAGATTACTGCTACTGTCCCCCTAGATTTTTGGAATCCCTTTCCTTCGTGGTTGTCTTCATCTTTTTTTTGATTGTCTTCCTTAGTGTTTACCTTATTATCCTTTCTCGTGTATCGCTCGTTGAATGTGTAGCAGTTTCTAGTGGTGTGATTTCCTTTAGGATGCAAAATGCAACGCATATTTTCAATGTCGTCATACCCTCTGAGTTTGGAAAACTTTCTTGATTTATCAGCCATCGCCACGGTGTTGTCTGGTCCACGTTTTCTTTCCTGATGTCTGATGTCTCGATGATTTCGCTTGTCCAAGTTGTCTTGATTGTTTTTATCCGGGAACCTTTCTCGTGTCTTCTCCTCTGCAGTAATCATCTTTTCTACTGTGCGTCTGAATTCTTCATTGCTTCTCGGGTTTTCTTTGCAAAAGTCTTGAAATTGCCACCTAGCCATAATTCTATGAGAGAAGGCTTCGATTACTTCTCGTTCAGTGATGTCATGTACTTGGGCACGTAGTTCGCCAAATTGTCGATAGTAATTTCTGAGAGTTTCACCTTCTTTCTGCTTGAGTCCTTTTAATTCTGCGTGGGTGATGGGGTGCGTGATGATACCCGTGAAATTTCCACAGAAAACTCTTTGCAAGTCTTTCCAATTTCTGATTAACCCTGGATTTAATTTGTCGAACCATTAGAGGGGCATGGTTTCCAGTGCCATGGGAAAAAATAAGGTCTTGATATCGTCGTCTCCTCCAGCTAGTTCAATCAACTACGAGTAAATTCTGAGCCACTGCTTTGATTCGGTCTTGCCATCATATTTAGAGTGGTTGGACGGCTTGAACTTGTGAGGTAGTCGTATTGAAGCAAGTCTGTTTGCAAAATAGGGGAATCTATCGTGTGTTCTGCCTTCTTTGTATTCTGATTCGGCACCTCCTTCCTGCCAACTATCGTCTTGGTGAGAGTAGTCCTGCGGGGATGTCTGAATAGGTGCTTCGCTTCTGATCTTCCTTGGTTGCTCGATTCGGTGATTTTGACTATGGTCCCTTCTACTTTCTCTGTTGTGACTTCTGCCTGGCCCAAGTCTCTCGAAAGTAGACTTCTTTTGGTTTTGATCTTCCTTCCTATGAGATGTTGACCTGGCAGGTAGTCTTGAGCGGGCTCTTTCGTCATGCGTCCTTAGGGCTGCTGACTGGAGGAGGTCTCGGAGCTGATCCTATTTTTCACTGGGAAGTGATGTCGCTCCGAGTTCTTCTAGTGCTTCTCAGATTCTACTATAGGGTGTATTCACCGTGCATCTTTCTTTGACTTGTTGTTCTGATTTTCTTCTGTCATACTCAGCCAGGTCTGACTCATATTTAATCCAAGCTTCCTTGCGCTGCCTAGCACGGCGTTGGTGTCCTTGTTTCAATTTGTTTCTTCTTTCTCTGGCTTGCCTCTGACTCTCGGTCTCACCATTGTGCCCCTGGATAAAGGGAGATATATTGGACTCAGATTCGTTCGATGATCTGATGTCGGGTGCTTTTGGGGGGACCAGAGGTGATCAAGGACGGCGAACCATGAATACTTCTCTTGTGTGAATTGTTCTGTTATTGGTGTTGGTTTCCACACTGTCGGAGTTGTTGATGATTTTAGTAGAGGCTTCAAGGTCGCAGATCGAGTCTCCTTCTTGGTAGGGTAGAATTGTTGTAGCCGTCGTGCCGACTAGTTGGGTACCGCTATCTTCAGGAACAGAACATGGCCAGTGGACGATGGAGTCTTGAGATGTTATAGTTAGTATGAGACCTTCCTGAGCTCCTTTTAGTGGCATTCCCAGCACCGGATCGAGGGATCCTTCGGGTCGTGCCTGATAAGATTTTGCCATGTTGTGGAGTTCGAACGGAAAGGGTTCTAGCTTCTTGAAAGAACTCTGAGTATACTCTGAGTTGTATTCTTGATAGGCCGAGGCCATATTCTGGAGCCCCGTCAGAAAAGAACTCGGTTTCCCGAAAGAACTCGGATAAGGCTCCATCTCGGATGCGAAGCCTGAGTTTGAGTTGGATGCGCAAAGCTATGAAATCTAAGTTGGATCGGACATCACGAGCTACGTGAATCTTCTGGTGAGTTGATCTATCGTAGTCACCGAAATAAAAAGGTCTTCATGGTGATCCGAATCTTCGAGGAGATGGCTTTGGAGCTTGCCATCGTCGCCTGCCTCGCAGACCCATGATCCAAAGATGAAGGTTGATCCCATTGAGAAGATCATGTTGTCGAGGTCCGTCGAGCTCTCGGATGCAAATTCGCCGAAAGCCCCTACCTGGCGCGCCAGCTGTTGATGTTTCACCACCGATAGCCCACCACGGGGGTACCTAGGGCAGTTTGTTTGGGCTTCAGCATATGTAGAACTCGACGGTAAATGCAAGAGACAGTCGATTTATCCTGGTTCGGGCCCTCGACCGTGATCGAGTAATAGCCCTACGTCCAGTCGACGTTAGCCTTTGCGTTGGATTGATTGTGGAGTGTTGTGTTACGTTATCTGTTCTTTCTCTCCAGGAACTCTGCCTCGTAGTGTTGTCGTCGCTGGCATCGCCATTGTGCCTATAGAGGAATATGGCGACCAGATAGGCCGCCATATTGTGCCCGTCATTGATGGTGTAGGTGAGATAGTCAAGGCATGGGCGGGGGATATGGTTTTTCACAAATATGGTTTGTATCCTGGTGAGCAAGCAAGCCTCCAGGTTGTCAACTTGGGTCAGCCTAGCAAGGAGGGCGAAGTAGTTGACACGATCGTTCGACGACCTCGCCCCATGTCTGCACTGATCCACTGCCACGCGCCGACCGACAGCGGGGTCACTGTAGATGCGGCGCATGGATGAGCACGTCGCCCGTAGGCTACGGAGGTCATCCATGGGCCGCTCCAAGGTTGCAGCGAGGTGGCCGGTGATCTCAATTTGTACCTCGGCAGGGAGCGCCATCAACGACGTGGGGTGCTGCCTCACCGCCATGATTGTCGGCGTGGATGGAGGTATGACGTGTGGACGGTGGCGAGCCAGAGGGCTGGAGAGACGCAGCTGCGTGATGTATGTTGATTGAGGAGGAGTTTTTCTGTGGAATTTGATTGAGGAGGAGTTATTGTGAAGAACTTGTTTCTCGGTTATTTAAAGAGTATCGTCCGGCCACTCAGTGCACTGTTCCACTTGATCTTGGACATTGGATGTGATCTCGACGGCATAGCCCACAACATCGCTGTTGGGTACGGCATGTTCTTACGTGTGAATCGCACTCCTAATTGATGACCATTGTGGCGGTTGCTTTTCCAATATTTTTTGAACGCTTTGGGTACGTTGTTAGGCCAAGCAACATGAAATATGCACCTTGGGAACTTGATGTTGCCTAGCGAATGGTCGCCACTGAATGGACACGTTGGGTACACAGCGAGGCGAATCGACAGGAAATATGTGCCTAGGGAAGTCGACGTTGCCATGCGAATCGTCACCATTGCTTTGTATAAGAAGGGGGTACGGTGTGTTGCTTTCTCCACTCTGAACTTGCAAAATTTGCAGTTGATCTTTCTCTTTCTTTCTTCCACTTTCTCCGCAAGCATGGCAGGCCACAGTGACTCCGAGATCGAAAACGCATACTCAGACAAGCATGAATTCGAAGAGAAGGAGAGCAAGATCCTACTCAGCCTCTCCAATGGAGGCGTTAGGTTTCGTGGTCGTGGCGAGGGCACCTTTGTGTGTCCTTTTTGCTATGGCAAGAAAGTGCCATCATGGAGTCTTCACGAGTTCCTGCAGCACGCGAATGGGAAGTCTCGTAGAGGCGAGGGGATCTCTAGGCTAGAGCATAGTGCTTTGGCCTAGTATATCCTAAGCAACGACGCCATGGCCCATGACCGCGAGCTTGGTGGAGTTGGGGACTACGGAAGCAATGAGGCGGTGAAGGCTCGTAGGGACCAGAGCCACGTGACCAATAGGGCCAACAATGAAGCACGCAAGGAGAAGGTACTGAAGAAATAACTCTGTGTGATGATGTTTTTTTATCAACCTTCTTTCAATTTTTTAAGTTACGTAGTTCCTGTCACCAATTGAAACAAACTATATTTTAATTAACACAGCGGACCAAGCGTTGCATGGGAAAGGGCCCCTACTACAAGCCTGGCAGATGGTCCGATGGAGGGTCATCCGCATCCCGCTAAAGCTAGTCTTATAGTAGGATTTTTATTTTATGTACTGAATTTTTAGCATAGAATATGTTTGTTTTATTTACATGAAATATGAAATGTTCTTAACTTATATGTATTTTTTGGAATCTTCCTTATCTTTGCTGTGATGTTTATTTTGTATGATGGGGAAGCGGTCTTCTACGACCGATAGTGTGATGGTAGCCCCCGAGCACCTTAGATTTTGTGGCCGTATGACACGTCTATCGTTAGGTGACATTCATAACATGCAACCACCACCGCCGGCAACCTTCATTGCCGCTTCTAGACGGTTAGGATGGCGCCGCTATCATCAATTTCCAAGCCCGCCCAAGTCTCCCGCGCATATTTACAAAGTTTCGCTCAAATTTGTATTCCCGCGGCTCCTACTTTAGCTTAGAGAGACCGTTTCCCCACCCTGTCTGCATCCTCCTCAGTTCTACTATTCCCCATCACCGCCACTCGCCGCTGACAATCTAGTGCTCTGCGCTGCGGCGCCGGTACACCTCACCGGCCCGCACAGATCCACCGGTGACCAAGGTGGTACTCACCGTTGTGCCCACTCGAGCTCACTGCTGCAAGATCTAAACGCAAGGGTAATGCTTTCGCACTTTCCTTTATCCATGTTTCTTGAATTTTTATTCCCCTCTTCACTCATGTAAGTAGGGAGCAAGCTTCCATCTGATTAGTGTGTGTCTGCCACTCCAGCAAATCCTTGTCAAGATGGAGGAGGTACCCAACAAGATGAATGGAGTGGGCATCCTCACATACCATGTCTTGGTCCTCATCCTCCACCGCCTCACCGCCCGCTCCTTGTGCAGCTACAAGTGTGTTTGCCGCTCCTAGAACCACATCATCTCGGACACCGAGTACTGTAAGGAGTTGCCCCAAAATTGTTGCTGGATTCTTCTATCGTACCTAGAAAGGCAAACGCCACTTCACCAGCGTCATCGATGAACACCCCTCCTTGTCCTTCTTGCCCTTCCCCATTCATGATGTCGTCGTCTCAGATTGTTGCAGCGGCCTCATCCTCTGCTGGTGTTTTGGGTGTCGCTATGTTGTCTGCAATCCGATGACTAACAAATGGTTGCTACTGTCGGATAACCTTCGTTCTTGTGGCGAGGCTCGCTTGGGGTTCGATCCGATAGTCTCCTCGCACTTCCATGTGTTTGAATATGGGAAGATGAGGGAGGGTGAGTCCGTAGGTGTGAGCATCTACTCATCTAAGAGTGGAGCTTGGATCTTTAAAGAATTTGAATGGGGCGATGGTATTATAGTATCCACATATATGAGAAGTGTGTTTCTTAATGGCTTTATGCACTGGCTCGGGTTCTCCCAGATCGTTGTTGTTGATATGGATGGAAAGACATAGACGAAAATACAAAAGCCATGTGGTGATGCAATCTCCATCCATGAAGCCCAGGGTTAGTTGTGTTTATGTACTGCTAATATTTACACTATGACTCAGCTTTCAATCTGGATCCTTGAAGACTATGGTAGTAATAGATGGATATTGAAGCATACGGTGACCACGCTAGAGATATTTGGACATCACAATATTGAATTTGGTTACGAGGCTTGTGATGCAGAATACAGAGTGATTGTAGTTCACCTTGAATGGAATTTTATTTTCTTTGTTGGAGAGGACAGAAGACTACTTGCATATGACATGAACCATAGAAAAGTTCATGTCCTCCCTACATGGGTCATCCACTATCCTAGACCTACCAAGAGTCTATGTATCAATGGACCTCACTATCTTCCTTATGTTCCCTTGTTCATAGAGTCATTAGCAGAGCAGTAAAGTTGCATTTATTGTATTTTGTTTGTTCAGGTAGGTAGTTGTTTTGATTCTATATATAGGCCAATTTGGCCTTGGTAACTAAAGGAATGGTGTGTTGAATATTATTAATTCTACTGCTTTGTGCAGGTGGAGTCTAAGTGCTTTTGAATAATTTTCCTGCATTGGCTAGGAAGAAGAGGGGTTCCATGGTGTATTGTCTACCAATTTGAAGGATGCATTAACTATATTCATTTTTGCCTAGCAAGCAGGAGTGCCACATAGGAGGAGCATAGCTACGTCATTTTGTTATGTAAGTTTGTAGAGATTAGTACCTTTAATTTGCAATCTATGTACCGCTTGTGTTAGGACATCAGTTGAGAAATATATTATGGTAAGCATCCATTGTTATTGTAAGAACATGGTTTATGGATGCAATAATTATATCTGTATGCTTTGTGCTCAGTAAGCTATTAAGGGCCATTTATTGTTTTGTTATCACCACCGCTGTTGGTGGTACAAACGTCCAACACCGTCACTATACGTATTATGCGGCAGGGATAAAAGTGTATCACCATCGAATCGTTTAGTAACCCGACACTGACTAAATGATCATCAAAGGTGGATCATGGTGCAAGGCGATGGTGACCATGACCTTTGTACTGATGGTTCATACACTCAAGTGATGGTGATGTTTACCTTTACAAACGTCTCGGCCATCAAAGCGACAACGAAGCTGGACTGTAGATAGTTGGGTCAAAGTACAAGGCGACGGTGCTGGTGACCACTACACAGGTGGTTGATGTGCCCACACGACGGTGATGATAGCCTCCACACAGGCGGATCGTTTATCAATGCGACAGAGTTAGTGTATACCCACAGACGGTTCGTGCTCCAATGCGACGGAAGTAAGGACCTTATCAAAGACGGATCATAAGCCAATACATGGTGTAGTGTACACTATAGTCGGTCTCAGATGCCGACAGTGAGGGCTATGACCATCACTGTCGATAGCTTACTGTTGAGGCCAAAATATGGCTGCAACGGGGTTACGACGTGGTTGTGAAAGGTCTGAGTGTAGTAGTGCAAGGTAGTTCATGAAGAGCAATAAGAATGGATCGTTGTTGCAAAAACACAATCAGCATAGTTGTTAGGTACTTTGATATTTCAATACACACCTCACATTGTCAACAATCCAAAAATGTGTACATCGGATTAAGAGAATTTGAACCTACTGAGCTCGAATTGTCAACACCAATTTACAATGTAGGAAAACAATGAACCACCATCCCAAAAAACCAACAACCTATCGACTCGATCAAACACCTAAGATGCTCTCCACTCAAGACCAAGGGATTCCATCAACCATCTCACACACATCTACAAACTAAATAAGAGACACGATCATAGCCAGAGTAGATCATGTCAGAAGAACGCGGGGAAAGGAGGGCAGTGTACTAACCAACCTGCCCCTCGTGTGTGGCAAGCACCTTCGCCGCATGTCCCCTGTGGGGGCCGCTACTAGTGTCATGGTTTTCCCACCTCCATGCATAGCCCCCAATGCCCTACTCGCCTTCAACTACCAGAGCATCCCCGTCGTGGCCGATGCCGGTGTTGGAGGTGGTGCCACCACCTGTCTCCTCCCTGCACTCTAGCTTGTGAGGAAGAAGGAGGTAGGAGAGGAAGAGGGAGATTAGGAGAGAGTTGAGGGCCTCACCTCAATGATGGCATGCCACCAAGATCTACCCATGTGAGCGTGGCCGCCATCCACGCCGTAATGAGCTAGCCTCGCCATCGCTCGATCTGGCTCCACCAGATTCGATGGCGCCACACCTTCCTCCGACCAGATCAAGATCCCCACCGTGGAAAATGCTCCGGTGAGGATGGCAGTGGCACTTGGCGGCGAATAGGGGTGGCTTTTGGTAGGGGATGGGGGAGAGATGCTCAGCAAGGAATCGCTCTCGCAAGACACGGATTCGGAGGGACAATCGAGTGAGGCATACTCCTTTGCGCTTGGGTGGCAGTCATCTATGCGCTTGGGTATAGGATTGAGGGAGGAGATCGAGGGACCGTGATGATGACAGGCGATTATGGCAGGCGATAGCGATGATGGATACTCATCGAGCCCCATGAGCAGCACACGCACTGACGCGAGGGTGAGGGTAGAGCACGATGGCAAGGGACTATCACGAGGTCGGAACCATGGCAAGCATAATTGTTCGAGTCGGTGTCAAAGTACGTGTCTCTGATGGCTTGGGTGGACTCAAGAACATAAGAATCACAGAGGGGACGCAACGGTTTATCCTGGTTCGGGCCGATCGGTGCCCTACGTCTAGCAGCTGATGATCCTTATACTCAAGAGGACCCAAAATCGAGGGTTACAACAGAGTGTAGAGAGATTTGGTAGGGGGTTAGCTCGGTGCTAATCCTAAGGTTGCCTCGCCACCGGTGGAGTCTTCCCCTCGTCGGAGAGGAGGAGGACGATGGATGCGGCGGAGGAGCTCTGGTGCCCCTCTCTAGGTTGCCCCTGCCCTCGATGCTAAGCAGGAGCGGATCGAATGAGGAATGGAATATGATATGTCTGGGATCCCCTTCCCCCTAAGGTCCGACCTTATCCCTTATATATCGAGATAGGTCAGGTACATGGTGGTTTGGGGAGAAGTGTCTACGGTCTACATGTGCTAGAGTCCATGAGGGCCTTACAGCGGTGCTCTATGGACCGTGGCGGTGTTGTGGAGCCGAAGAAGCCTCGGGCGTCGTCCGGCTACTCTGTTCTAACACTCTACGTGTCACGCTGTGTCGGCTTGGACCGGCCTCCCCCAGGTGGACCTTCTGGAGTCTTCTTGGTGGCAAAGGAGGTCGGATCTAAAGGCTAACATGTGGGCCCAGGAGCCTCCTAATCCCTGGAGCCCGTGGGAACTTGTCTTCTTGTGTCACGCCCAGTGCGTGACCCTGTCACAGGAGCGGCTGGCAAGATCACGCCCGGAGTGCAGCGTCTGGGAGCCCCCGAGCCTCGATGGCCTGGGGCTTGTCTTCTTGCACCCGGCCCTTTTGGCTGGTGTTGTAGGTCGGGCAGGAGCCAAGGGCTGAGCACGGGCGCGTCGTCGATCGGGAGCCTGAGGCTCGGGCGGGCCCCCGAGCCCTGAGCGGGGGCTGCGGCGTGCCCAGGCTCGGTCAAGTCACTTCGGTCGGGAACCATTGATTCCGAGGCTTAACATACCCATATGTTAGGATCTCGTCAGGGACCTTGCTATAGTCCTCCTCGAGCCCCAATAGCAGTGCGTGCATCGAGTGGGACTGTGAGGGCGATAGTGACAACGGAGGCCGCCCAAGTGCGGTGCGTGAGGAGGAGGGTGACTGGCGAAGGCGTGGGCGGGTGTGAGGGTGGCGACCATGTGATTTGGAGCGAAGATTAGAGCATCTCCATCAGATATCCTATCCAATCTACTATACCTAAAAAGTAGTGTTTTAATAGATGAATAGCTGCAGCAAATCTTCTATCACGTCTCCTATACCTATAATTTTTAAGAGATGTCCTAAAATAGGCATCATCTCTTCTAAATAAAATGGACAACTCCCTCTCCCCTGTCCCTATAGAAATATAGGAGACAAGATTTAGGTAATCTAGTGCGGCAGTACTCTCCTATATCCTAAATTGATTTAAGCTAGGGTATTCTCTGAAAGCAACTTATAGGAGATGCTATATGAGAGATCTGGTGGAGTTGCTCTTCAGGAATGTCGAGGACAGGCGCGCGGGCTAGAGCAACGGCCGATAGGATTTGTGAATGAAATCTGGGGCTTTGTTTCCTCTTCGACAGAGGGTGCATGCGGAAGCCATCGGGTGGCCCTGGTTTCGAGGGATGGAGGCGAATCACCGGGTGGGCAGGTATTGGGGGAGCGAGGGGGGAGTGCCCGATGGGGACAACTCCCTCTCCCCTGTCCCTATAGAAATATAGGAAACAAGATTTAGGTAATCTAGTGCGGCAGTACTCTCCTATATCCTAAATTGATTTAAGCTAGGGTATTCTCTGAAAGCAACTTATAGGAGATGCAATATGAGAGATCTGGTGGAGTTGCTCTTCGGGAATGTCGAGGACAGGCGCACGGGCTAGAGCAACGGCCGATAGGATTTGTGAACGAAATCCGGGGCTTTGTTTCCTCTTCGGCAGAGGGTGCATGCGGAAGCCATCGGTTGGCCCTGGTTTCGAGGGATGGAGGCGAATCACCAGGTGGGCAGGTATTGGGGGAGCGAGGGGGGAGTGCCTGATGGAATTTACTCATAAGTGTTTCCTTCTACCGGTTGGACGATTGCCGCACTGGAGGTTTTTTTAGTTGTAGAGATATAATTGCTAGGTCTGGCTGATTCGTTCTATATACTATTTTTTCTGTTGGATAAAATTTGAAACTTTTTATGGTACGGAGCGAGGTAGTAGTGTGGATGACGCTGCAATTAAACGACAATTGCTGTTGGTAGCCAATAATTGGCGAGATACTATTTGATACCTTTAAACGATTTGATTTACTAGATATATGTCTGTATGTTACACTGAATTTTTTACGTGTGCATATATACAGCACGTACGTTCAAGCTGATGGTGAAGCCCGTCAAGAGGTAAAAGAATCTGTCTAGCCAACGACCGGTTGTTTTAGCCTCTTCTAACAACTAATTTTTTTTCATATACTTACACTGTCTTATAGCTATATTTACACCGTATTATTACTATATTTCAATGACTTTCTTTAGTGTAATTTATTGGACAGAGTGATATAATTTGGATATAACACAACTTTTATTTCTATGGATTGCAAATCTCATACCAAAACTTTTAAAAAAATTTACAAATTATTTCTATGAATTACAGATATCAGAGAATATATGTCAAATTATTCATAAATTGTTCACAAATTTTAGAGCAAATAACAGATTGTCCACGAATTGCAGTGAGATCCATCAGTTGCTGCATGCGCTCGTGAGGCTATGGCCGGCGGGGACCGCTTGCATGTGCTGCTGCAGCCGCGTGCCTGGACGAGGTGCAGGAGGCGCTGCTCCCTCTGACCACATGAGAGAGAGGTAGGGCCCGCGCTCTGGCTGATAAAAGGCAGTGGACAGAAGAAGCTGCATTCTCCCGGGTTCCGCACGCCTGAACCAACCGATCCTGATCGGAAGGCAAAAAAAAAAACCGGTCATTGGTAGCTCTCGAAACAACCGGTTATTGGGTAGCAAATCTGGAGTTAAGGGCGTGTTTGGGACTGCTCCGCTCCACGTTTTTCAGCTTTGCTCCACATTTTTTAGCCAAACGGTTTCAGCTCCACGCACTCTGCTCCAGGAAAAAGGGTGGAGTTGTGAGAGCACCTAAAGAGGTACTCCACAAACTCCAGTTTTTTGTGGAGCTGCTCTACGGTGGAGTTTGTGGAGCAGAGTTTGTGGAGCAGTCCCAAACACCCCTAAATGCTCCGGCTCATCAACGCCACGCAACGACACACGTACACGAACTAACAATAATGTAGGGTACTCACAGCGACATCATTTGTTAAGTCACGTGTGGGAAATCCAGACTAAAATGAAGACTACCAACTCTCCATCGCCACTTCACCCCGCTCTATATAGTTCGCTCCATAGTTCACCACCGCACATCAACCAAGCTTTCGGCCATGGCCACGCCGGCAACGAAGAGCCTGGGAGAGCTCGACAGCGGCGCACGCCCGCATGTCATGTTCATCCCGAGCGCCGGCATGGGCCACCTCCTCCCGTTCTTCCGCTTCATCGCGTCTCTCGCGGGGCACGACGACGACGTCGACATCTCCGTGGTGACCGTTCTTCCCACCGTCTCTGCGGCCGAGGCCGACCACTTCAGCAGCCTGTTCGCTGCCCTCCCCCACGTCCGCCGTGTCGACCTCCACCTCCTGCCGTTGAACGCTTCCGAGTTCCCAAGCCATGACCGCGACCCGTTCATTGTCCGATGGGAGGCCCTGCGCCGCTCGGCGCACCTTCTCGGTCCGCTCATCGCTGGCGCCTCCCCGCGCGTCTCGGCCGTCATTACAGACGTGACCCTGACCTCCTACGTCATCCCTATCGCCAAGGAGCTCGGTGTCCCGTGCCACGTCCTCTTCATCTCCTGCGCCACCATGCTCTCGCTCAATGCCTACTTCCCTCTACACCTCGACAAGAAGAGGAAGGCTGAGCAGCACGAGCAGGGGCTAGCTGGCGGCGTCGGCGACGTCGACATTCCCGGCGTGCGTCGCATCCCGCGGTCTTGTCTCCCGCAGCCCCTGCTCGACCTCAACAAACTCTTCACCAAGCAGTTCATCGACAACGGCCGCGAGAACATCAACGCCGACGGCTTTCTGGTCAACACGTTCGACGCCTTGGAGCCGGCGGCGCTCGCCGCCCTAAGAGACGGCAAGGTCGTCCCCGGGTTCCCACCGGTGTACGCCATCGGCCCGCTCAGGTCGCAGCAGCACAGCAACTCAGCTGCTGCTGAGGTCGAGAAGGAAGAAGACTCCTCCCCCGTCGCATGGCTTGACAAGCAGCCAGCGCGGTCAGTGGTGTACGTCGCGTTCGGCAACCGCAGCGCCGTGAGCCATGCACAGATCAGGGAGATCGCCGCCGGGCTGGAGGCGAGCGGTTGCCGCTTCCTTTGGGTGCTCAAGACCACAAAGGTTGACAGGGACGACAGCGCCGAGCTGACGGACGTGCTCGGCGAGGGGTTCCTGGAGCGACTGCAGCTGGGGCAGCACGGCCTCGTGACCAAGGCGTGGGTGGACCAGGAGGCCCTGCTGAAGCACCCGTCCGTGGGGCTGTACCTAAGCCACAGCGGGTGGAACTCGGTGACGGAGGCGGCTGCCGCCGGCGTGCCGCTGCTGGCGTGGCCCCGCGGCGGCGACCACCGCGTGAACGCTATGGTGGCGGTGAGCGGCGGGGTCGGGGTGTGGATGGAGCACTGGAGCTGGGACGGGGAGGACTGGCTGGTGACCGCGGAGGAGATCGGGAAGAAAGTAAAGGAGGTCATGTCCGACGCGGCGGTCAGGGCAAGGGCGACGAGGACCGGCGAGGAAGCGGCCAAGGCCGTCGCAGAGGGTGGCACCAGCTACCGGAGCATGCAGCAGTTTATTTCCAGCCTCAAAGCAACCTAGGACACAGTCGCAAACAAAAAAAAAGCAACCTAGGACACTCCGATCCGATCCATCCCTTGATTACTGGGGCTCGTGAGCGTGATGTCCGTTTATTTCCTTTGTGAAGCTGTGATGTCGTTGCCCAGTGCCGGGTTGGGCGGCAACCAAAACATGTGCTTACTCTTGTGCCGTACGTTAGGTAGCCTGTGCAATCGCACACCTAGCATCAAGAATAAGTGCGTGATGTTGTATGTTTTCAAAAGTGTGTGATGTAGTAATATAATATAATATTGTATCATTCTATTTTTACCAACAATTTACACTCTGCCTTCGAGCATCTCCAATGGTTCTAAAAAATAATTGATAAATCAATGGATTTTTCAAGTGGCTCAAAAAAAGTTGGGAGCATATTTGTCGGGTTCCTTCAACCATTTTCAAAATCTCATTTGTATAAAAGACATTTTGCATCAGGAATTCCGGGCTCTTTTCAAATCACCCCAACTAGTTTTCTTTGTTTTTTTGCACACTTGTATTCGGAACTCCTTATATTCTTTCCCACGTTGGCCGATCAATATGAGCGTATATTTCCGTGCGATTGGTCGATTGTCCCAAGTGCGAAAAAAATGGGAGTTTAGACAGAAGTTATTGTAGAGAGGTTTCTTTTAATCTTGCCAAAGACATCAAAACGCTTGGAGATGCCCTTACCATACCTCTTCCTTTTTCAATAATCGTGCATACTCTTCGATGGCATAATTTCAACAGCCACTGTGGTACCAACCTCTTAATTAAGAGCAACTCAAGTAATAAGACCTCTAAACAAGCCTCTAAACTAAAATTTATATGTCTAACTAAAAATCCTTGTTCTATAAGGATTTGTATTCATTCCATTTAAGTAGGGAGGCCCTCAAATTGAGCTATGGTGAAAGTGTAATTTATGTCCCTCGTGGCTAACGTGGTGCTACGTGATTCGCTCGGGGAGGTAAATACGGCAGGTTCAAAAGTTGAAGAAGTCTAAAAATTTAGTTTTCCCATTGCGACAGGTAAATTGGGTTTTCAAAATAGTTGAGTGAGGTTAGATGGACTTTTTTCAATAATAATAAACAACTTATTCATTTGGGCCTACAACAACCGACCATTTTGGGTCTCATGTGCTAGAGGCAATCCCTTACCAAGGGCCCACGTGCCCCGTTCGGAAGCCACGGTGCAAGGCGACCCCACGTGTCAGTGTGACGCCTCCAGAGACCGGCGCCCCACAGGCACCGGGTCATCACTACAAAAGCGCCAATTTGACGTCGGGACCCCGCATCTCCATTCTCCTCGCGTCCTCGCCCATTCGTTCCGCCTCCCTCCCCGCGCCGCCGCTCGTCGGAGCCCCTCGTCCCCGCCCGCGCCCCACCGCGCCGCCCCTCTGTAGGTGAGGACTGCTCCGGCCCTGTGACATCCGTCCCTGTTTGGAATTTGGCCCATAGTGGCCCATATGCAAGTTAATGAGATATTGTGGAGAGTTTAGTCCCACATTGGTTGTTAAAGGTGGGATAGACCAACATATAAGGCTTCTAGAGTCCATCCCACCATCCCCGGGTTAATCCTTTTACGTGAAGCGAGGACGAAAGCGTAAGTGGGATGGTGGTAGGTGTGGTTCGCTCAACGTGTAGAGTGGATCTGAGCCGTTTGGACTCTAGGGCATTACAAAATGGTATCAGAGCCGACCTTCGCGGCCACGGGCGCGTGCGGGCCAGCGGCGCGGACATAGGGTTCATTGCGCGTGTAGGCCCTGCGGGGTGCACGGCATGGCACATGTGCCGGCACTGGGCGCATGGTTGCGTGTGCTAAGAGGGAATGTTCCTGGTCATCGTTTGCCCAGTTGTGGATGTGTTGGGCCGACGAGGACGTCGGTTCCTTTGAAGGGGTGTATGTGACATCCGGCCCAATTTGGAATTTGACCCATAGTGGCCCATATGCAAGTTAATGAGATATTATGGAGAGTTTAGTCCCACCTTGGTTGTTAAAGGTGGGATAGACCAACATATAAGGCTTCTAGAGTCCATCCCACCATCCTCGGGTTAATCCTTTTACGCGAAGCCAGGACGAAAGAGTGGATCTAAACCGTTTGGACTCTAGGGCGTTACAGGCCCCTTACTCCTTTGGTTTCCGCTGTTTCGTCCCCTTCCCAGGCATCTGGGGTCTCCGATCTGGTGATCTGCCCTAGTCTCCGGTAGCTGCAGGCGACTCCTGGGTCTAGTATTGGCCTCTTTGTGCTGTGGGAATCGGGCGGCTAGATCTGTGCGAATCTGATCGATTGCAGCGCGGCGTGGCCATCCGGACTTCACCTCGCGTGCTTCTCCGGAGCAGGGAAAAAAATTTTGGCGAAATTTCGGCGAAATTTCGTGAAATTCGCTTCTTTCGACCCGGGGCGAAATTGGCCCATTCGGATTTGAAAATCTCGGCCCATTTAAAACAGACCCGGTCCCTATCGATACAGCAGCCCAAGCCCATTCTACTGCTAACCCTAACTCCCCCAAATATGCAATCGGCAGCCTAGGGTTTCATTTTTCCTTCTCCTCGTTCACTTTGGCGGCGGCTGCTTGGTCCGTGCGACCGCGCCGCGTGAGCGCGAGCGCCCCAGCAGGGTGCCCATCCCCAGCGCCGGTGGGGCTCAACAGGGTAGAAGAGAGCACACACGGTGTGTGTGGCAAGGCGAGGAATCACGGGCGCGGCAGTGCGAGCTCGCTGCGAGACAGCGACGGGAGCAGGCGGCACTCAGACTCAGTTCGGCGGCGGCGCTCAAGATGTCATCATCGCTTCCTCCTCCTACAAGGTATGCCATCCCGAGATAATGTCGTTCAGAATTTTAGATCCCCAAAATAGTGATTAGAAATTGTGGATTGTGGAACCATGTCTGATTTGGTTAATTTTGATTGTGTATTCGACTCTATTCCCATGAAACAAGTAAGATAGGAGTTGCATTTTTCACTCGATTGCAAAAGCATGTCTCGATCTAGGTAATGTATGCACAATGCATGGTAGTAGTCTGATCCCTGATGCTCTGTTCCATTTCTGAGGAAAATGAGTTCAATCTATTAAGGTGGCAGTTTGATCCCTGATGCTCTGCTCAATCTCTGAGGAAAATGTCATCCTATTGTATGCCAAATTTAGTTAATGTGTACTTTAAAAATGTGAATTTTCAGTGGAGAGGGTACAAGCAATTCTAGCAGAGCTGGAGCTGTTTCTCCAGCGGTGCTTATTGATGTGGATGCAGCACCCACTCCTGCTGCCATAGGTAAAATTCTGTTTGGAAATTTGTATTAGTAGTTGCATATTATTTACTGAAGCCAATGTCTTTGAATGGTCTTTTGTGCAGGTCAAGTAAAAGATGACAACATATTCAATGTGTGGAATTATGGTTTTAGTGTTGGACAAGGATTTAGATGTGGGTTTTGTGGCGCTACCAAGAGATCTGGAGGTGCAACGAGACTAACACAGCATCTAGCTGGGGTGCCAGGTGATGTCGCTTTTTGCGAGAAGGTGCCAAGTGATGTGAAGCATGTTATGTGGAGAAAGCATAAAGAATCTAAGGATAGGAAGAAAGATTTAAAGAGGACCAAAAAGAGGTTGGAAAATACTCTTGTGAGTGAGATGGGTGGAAAAGGAAGTATTTATGTGGCAAGCGATGAGGAGGAGCAGCAGACGCGCTTGTTAATGGCATTATCAAGGCAAGATAATGATTTGCAGCAAGAAGTGAATATGAGGCAGGCCTCATATGAGCATGGATCTGGTAGTTCATCTGCCCCAGCAGCTAGTAGCGGATCATGCAGGAGACCTCCTACTGTACAGCCAAGGATTGACTCATTTGTTACATCTTCTAGTTCTGTCCAACCTAGGATTGACACCACCTTGAAGGAAGGAGTGGTGGAAAAACTTGCACAAGCTTGGTCCAAATGGTTTCATGCAAATGACATTGCAAGGGTAAAAGCTAATTGTCCTTATTTTCGAGCAGCAATGAGGTTGACTCAAGAGTTAGGAACAACAAGTAGGTTGTTCAGTGGGAGTGACATCGATGGCCCATGTTTGGATGCTAACTATAAAAGCATTGAGGAGGCTGTTGAGGTCTTTAAAAGGGATTGGAAGAAATATGGTGTTACAGTCATGTGTGACTCATGGACATGTACGACAAGCATGAGTATTATCAACTTCATGGTGTATTGCCATGGGCGCATATTCTTCCATAAGGCTATCAATGCAAGTGAGCACATCCAAAATGCAGGTAATTTATGTCGTTTTGTATGTCTTGTAGATTATCTTTCATGATTCGTATGTGCTCTAAATTTTGTGTCTTTGCATGTCTTGCAGAATATTTGTATACACACATTAAGAAAGTGGTAGATGACATTGGCCCTGAGAATATTGTGCAGCTTGTCACTGACAATGGGGCAAATTACAAGAAAGCATGTGCCAAGCTTATTGATGAGTACCCCCGTATTGTTTGGCAGCCATGTGCCGCTCATACAATCAACCTAATGTTGAAGGATATTGGTAAATTCTCTGAGGTTGATGATATTGTCTCCAGTGCCAAAAAATGTACCAATTTCCTACATAGCCACAATAGGCTGCATAATGAGATGAAAAGAAGGATTGGAGGGGAGATAGTTCGATGGAATGCAACCAGATTTGGAACTGTCTTCATGTTCCTCCAGAGTTTGTGGGATATGAAAGATAAATTCCGACAGTGGATGGTCTCTGATGAGTGGAGGAACAGTGCTTGGAACAATGAGCCTGGCTTCAAGTATGTTGATAGCTGTATGACAAGTTCTCAGTGGTGGGATGATGTCAAGGTTGTCTTAGATACAATTGGCCCACTCTATTCAGTACTTCGCTATGTGGATGGAGATGAGGGGACAGTTGCTGGAATAATGCCAAGATTGTTGAGTGCCATTAGGGAGATGGAGGTCTATTTAGGTGAGGGGACACATAGATGCAACAGATACATGAGAGTGATTAAGGAGAGGGTTCAATATCTCTATGATGACACATTCATTGTTGCTAGTAAGGAAAAACAATTTATTCATGTCTAGTTTTCATTGGAAAACAGCATACTAATGTGTTCTCTATGCTTGCAGCTGCTGTCCTTGATCCAGTAGGGCACTATCAACACCGGCTTCATGAAAATAACAGGTATTTGAGAGCTCTCAAAGAGGCAATTGAAAGGCTAGCTGAATCGGTCGAGGATGGGGTTGAAGCAATAAGACAAATTCGTACCTTTATATCCTATGAGAGAAAATTTGATGGAAAATTAGCAAAGGGTGTAGTAGGCAAAATGCCCGTAGGTAATTTTTTTAATCACGACTGTCTCAATTTTTTGTATGCTCCTTCTGAATACATCATGTACCTCTTATTTTTTTGTATGCTCCTTATGAATATATCATGTACCTCTTATTTTTAGCTGATTGGTGGGTATTATTTGGTGGTGATACACCAGAGCTGCAGAAGTTTGCCATTCGTATTGTTTCGCAGTGTGTCTCATCTAGTGGGTGTGAGCGGAATTGGAGTACTTTTGCACTAGTTCATACAAAACTGAGAAACCGCCTTGGTTATGAGAAGCTGCGAAAGCTTGTGTATGTACGCCACAATTTAAAGCAACGTCTCAAGCAAGGTGTAGGGAAAAATCAAACAGAAGAGAAAGAGGCTGATCCATGTGCTCTGTTGATGGATTGCACATTATTTGATGAATCAAACCCAAACATGGATTGGTTGAACAGGCCAAAAATTGTAGATGATGATCTTTGTCTTGAAGAATTGCTTGGTCGGTCAAAGAAGAGGAAAATTCTTGCTTTATAGAGGGCTAATAGGAGGAGAAAAGGTAAGAGGGTTGTTGAAGATGAAGAAGAAGACTTTGTAGAAACTGAAAACGACACAGATGATAGCAGTCCTCATGGCAGCCCTGCTTATGTAGAATCTGCTGATAGTAGCTCAGCGAATGACACAGACAATGAACCAGAGCATAGGGATGGTAATTACTCATGTGTGAATTTACTTCTTTTCTTTTTGACCAAAGACAAAGAGGCTAATGTGTTTAATTATTTCAATAGGTGATACTCTGGGCACACACCAACAATTTGAAGAGCAACCAGAGGACGATAATCGAAGGGGACAGCGTGCTAGGAAGAAGAAGAGGGTTGAAGGATTTCTCTATTAGCTATGTGGTCTTTGTCTTTAGATTTTAAGTATGGGCTGTCTCTGAATTTGAACTATGGACTTTTGATCTTTTTCAGACCCCCTTTTATGAACTATTATGGACTTATCACTTATCTATGTTCCCAGTTTGACTATGAAACTATGAACTGGACATGCGTATGTTCTGTGCCTGTATTGTATGAACTTGTACGTGTTATGCCCTCCTGTGGACTGTGGAATATTGTATTTGTGGATCTCTTCTCTATTTCTAACTTAAAAGCATTTTTTCTATTTCTGTGCAACGAAATTTCACCCGAAATTTCGTCCGAAATTTCGCCCGATTTTTTTAAAAAATTTCGGTGATTTCAGCCAAAATACACCTAAGTTTGAACGTGCAGGTTTACACGAAATTTTCGAAATTTCGGTCGAAATTCGCGAATTTCGGATTTTTCGGCCCTGGCCGAAAAAAAACGCAAAACGAAATCCAAAACCTTGCTCCGGAGGCGTCGTCGTCGTCCCTCTGGATTTCACTGGGCTGGAGAGATCCGTCCATCCCACCTTGAGTCGATTTATGTTTGTTTCCTTTTGTTGCTCGTGTAGGCAAACGGACGGAAATTCGGGTGGAGAGAAATTTGTTCTTTATTAATCTTAGCTATTAGCTATTAGCTTGGTATAGATATAGATGTTTGTCGTGGTTTGAATTGTACCGTGCACATTACACATGACACTGTCACTGTAAGTCCGGTGAGATTCGTATTGACGCATGTTTTGCGAAGAAAAAAAAAATTGGGTGTAATGTTAATGTGGCCGGATAAGTATATGGAGGTCACTGTAAGTCTGGTGAGATTCATATTAACAGTGTCACTTTTTAAGTCTGGTGACATTCTTATTTACACTTGTTTCATTGAAGTTTTTATGTTCATCATTGATGGTTTGAATTGTTCCCATGCATATGACTCTGTTACTGTAAGTACTGAAATACTAATAGTAACACATGTTTCATGAAGATAGATGCTGGATATAATGATAACATAACCTTAACACTTGTTTCATGAAGATAGATGCTGGATATAATGATAACATAACCTGCTAAGGATTGGGATTCACTCGTTTGTTGCTGAAAAAAACTGCGAACCTTTCTGTTATCAAGGAAATGTTACGCCTTTCCTTGGCTTTTGTGTTATCAAGGAAGAGTGAAGGGATTTCTTCTCTTTATTTTAATTCTCTGCTGATTTTGATTCTAACTTCTAGGTTTACAATTTCAATTTTGTCATTTCTATGTAGAGTTTGAACTTTTGATTTCAATTAGAATATAATTTTATAGATTTCTTAATTTGTTTAGAAGATGAAGAGGACTAGAACTTTAACGTTACGTTGCTCTCGACCCGTATAACATATATATATATAGAGAGAGAGAGAGTTAAATGCACCAGCGACCCTCGAACTTGTAGGCGTGTGTCACATAGGTCCATGAACTTAAAAAATGCATTTCTGGGTCACTAAACTTGTTAAGTGGTGCACTGCAGGCCCATACCAGCCACGTGCACATTTTTTGCTGACGTGGCATGCTAGTATGACATATAAATGCACCAGCGGCCCTCGAACTTATAGGCGTGTGTCACATAGGTCCATGAACTTAGAAAATGCATTTCTGGGTCACTAAACTTGTTAAGTGGTGCACCGCAGGCCCATGCCAGCCACGTGCACATTTTTTGCTGACGTGGCATGCTAGTATGACACATAATTTTCATTTAACCCCTCACATCTATTTTTCTCATAAAAAATAGACCCCAGCGCCCACCCTGCTCACGAACACACCAAGCCGACGCAGACCACAGAGCCTCACCTTCATCGCGACTGCTCTGCCACCGTTCCCACGCTTGCTCCACTGTGCAGGTCTCTTCCTCCAGGCCGGCGAGCAGTTTTGACACGCGGGACTGCTCCGCCCCGCTCTCGCACTCGGACCAGGCGTGCGGCCCCGTGCACTTCGTCCGCTGGGGGCAGCCGAGCCGGTGGCTGGAGGTGTAGACGAGGAAGACGAAGATGACGAGCACGACGTGCACGGCGACGGAGTGGATGTAGCTGGCGAGGAACGTGGCCTTGAGGCCGCCGCGAGCGTGTACACGACGACGCCGAGCAGCAGCATGGTCGTGACGATGACGTTGGTGGCGAGGCAGAACACCAGGACGAGCTGGGGGCGGCCTCAAGGCCACGTTCCTCGCCAGCTACATCCACTCCGTCGTCGTGCTCGTCGTCTTCGTCTTCCTTGTCTACACCTCCAGCCACCAGCTCGGCTGCCCCCGGCGGACGAAGTGCACGGGGCCGCACGCCTGGTCCGAGTGCGAGAGCGGGGCAGAGCAGTCCCGCGTGTCAAAACTGCTCGCCGGCCTGGAGGAAGAGACCTGCACAGTGGAGCAAGCGTGGGAACAGTGGCAGAGCAGTCGCGACGAAGGTGAGGCTCCGTGGTCTGCGTCGGCTCGATGTGTTCGTGAGCAGGGTGGGCGCTGGGGTCTATTTTTTATGAGAAAAATAGATGTGAGGGGTTAAATGAAAATTATATGTCATACTAGCATGCCACGTCAGCAAAAAATGTGCACGTGGCTAGTATGAGCCTGCGGTGCACCACTTAACAAGTTTAGTGATCCAGAAATGCATTTTCCAAGTTCATGGACCTATGTGACACACGCCTACAAGTTCGAGGGCCGCTGGTGCATTTATATGTCATACTAGCATGCCACGTCAGCAAAAAAATATGCGCGTGGCTAGTATGGGCCTGCGGTGCACCACTTAACAAGTTTAGTGACCCAGAAATGCATTTTCCAAATTCATGGACCTATGTGACACACGTCTACAAGTTCGAAGGCCACAGATGCATTTAACTCATATATATATATATATAGTCGACTATGGTGTAGCAATCGGTATTTCGCCTTTGAAATTTGGCCGTCCTGACCGAATCCTGATCCGCCGCTGTACGTACGTAGTACTCCTACTATGAAATGAAATCCGCTGATGTAGTAGTATTCCATATTATTATATTTCCATGCCACCGCTGATCGTCCTACAAGTACAGTAGTACAACAGCTGCTCCCTGCAAAAGTACAGCTGGTTCCTGCAAAAGTAAAGACATCAGATGGAAACAGAAAATGCACAAGGTGGGAAATGATGGAAAAACACAAATGCTTTTTTTAAAGAAAATACTATTCTATAACTAAAAAATAGTTCAGAATAAATTCAAGCAAGCAGGGTCATTACTTGTTGTCCATTTATCTAAACAATGCACATCTAAACTTTAATTGGACTAACTAGTACTAGTCTAATGATCAAACAGGCTCTAGAGAAAGCAGCACCTAGCAGGCAGCAGTCCCAGGATGTTTAATTTGTGGCAACTGCCAAATCACCTCCGCCACGAGAAAAACGGCCGCCTTATATATCTTGGTGTCACAAGATCACTCTAGGCAGTTATTATATTTAATTATTACAAGTATTGCAAGCTCAAGATATTTTGGCCCGTTCGCATTATAAAATTTGAGTCTCGTCACTCTCGGCAGTTATTATAAAATTTATCTTCATTCGACAGGGTATCGAAAGATTTTCTATTTTTTAAAATTTGAGTCTCGTCACACGACGAAACAATGTTATGGCGTGACGAGACTCAAATTTCAAAAAATAGAAAACCCTTCAATACGATGTCGGATGAAGATAATTTTTATATGTAAATTGTAGACCTCGATAAGATCTACAACTTTATAGTTTTAATTTTTTTTCATTTGAGGACAGTAAGATGCTCAGAAAAATAATATAAAATTTCAGCACCATAATAATCGCCTACTAGCGCTTGCCGCATTAGAGCACTAATATATTATTTGTATGAAGTTAAATGAAAATACTTTTTATACCAAAGTTGTAGCTCTCAATGAGATCTACAACTTTGTAGTTTTGAGTTTTTTCATTTGAGGATGTTAAGATGCTTAAAAAATAATATAAAATTTTGGCGCCTCCAAAATAGAAAACCGCTTTTGAAACCAGCCAATGACTAAATTTGTCCGGTTTTGATAGTTAGAGGGTGTTTCTTAACCAGTTTTATAGTTGAAGGTTAAAAATTGAACTTCAGCGCGAGTTAAGGGTTGGAAAGTGTACTTTATCCTCGTTAAAATGACCAGTATAACATCGTAAAGATGTAAATCAAGCTACCGCTCATTGCTGAGAAACAAAAATATAATGCGTCCACTAACGGTACACAACCAGAGACATTGTCAGAAGCTGGGAGGGCCTGTTTGATACAGTACCTCCGGAATGTGGAAGCTAGCTTCCAGAATCTACCAAGGGATCCAAACAGCTCCAGCTTGTAAGCAGCTATGTGGAGAAGCATGCACATCTGTGCGTGATTGCGTCCAGAGGAAGACGCCGTCGCCGCTACAGCGCTGCTTCTCCTTAAGGGCAGTCTACCACTTGCAGCCGTCAGCTTTGGGCCTTGTTTAGATATCTGTGAGATTGTGAAAGCTAGATTTTAAAAGGAAGATTTCTAAAAGCTGGATTATAGTAGCTATGTTGATGGATTGTTTGGATCCACATATTGCAAAAGTTTGGACTGGTTACTTTTTAGTGTAAAATTATCGTATTGCCCTTACTCATCATTTCTCAGCCTGTTCGTTTGGCTATGGCTTATCGTAAACAATCGTAAATTTCCAGCCGGAACAGTATTTTTCTCTCACACAAACCAGCCAGCAATACTTCTTCACGAACCAGCAACGATACGAACCAGCCAACCGAACAGGCTATCTTTTGGTTGCTGCTATGTGAGTTTGAGGGGCAAAATTGTCAAGTTGAATCCAGAAGCTAAAAGAAGCTAGAGTTGCTCAGCTTGCTGGATTGTAGAATCTAGAGGGTCCTGGATTGTAGAAGCTGACTAAAAGCTGGAGCTGTTTGGATTCCTACCTGACGTCTAGAAGCCAGCTTCCACAATCTGAAGGAATCCTTACGGGGGCCTTGGTCTTGGCTCAGGCTTAGGGCTTGCTATCTAGCTTACATCAAAACACGAAAGAAGCCTTGAGCCCGGTGGGCTGGACCTGGACATGGCGAACCCATCCGGGTGGCGCCTAGCATCAAGAATATAAGTGCGTGATGTTGTATGTTTTCAAAAGTGTGTGATGTAGTAATATTGTATCGTTCTATTTTTACCGACCATTTATACTCTGCCTTCGAGCATCTTCAATAGTTCTAAAAAATAATTAATAAATCAATGGATTTTTCAAGTGGCTAAAAAAAATTGGAAGCATATTTGTCGGGTTCCTCCAACCATTTTCAAAATCTCATTTCTAAAATATAAAAGACATTTTACATCGGGAATTCCGGGCTATTTTCAGATCACCCCAATCACTTTTATACTTTCTCTATTTTCTTACACATTTGTATTCGGAACACTGCCTTACTCTTCGTATTCTTCCCCACGCCCTTCCATCTCAAGATTGGCTGATCCATACAAGCGTGTATTTCCGTGTGATTGGTCGATTACCCCAAGTGCGCAAAGATTAGGAGTTTAGATAGGAGTTATTGGAGAGCGATTTCTTTCAATCTTGCCAAAGAAATCAAGATTCGGAGTGGGGTTTGAAAACTCTTGGAGATGCCCTTACCATGCCTCTTCCTTTTTCAATAATCACGCATACTCCTCGATGGCATAATTTCAACCGCCACTATGGTACCAACTTCTTAATTAAGAGCAACTCAAGTAATAAGACCTCTAAACAAGCCCCTAAACTAAATTTTGCCTACAAGCTGGAGCTGCCTTCTAGTCTTCTACTACTACCATCCACCCAGTCTTTCATGTATCTCAATTGAAGGCTGTGCGGTGCTAGATAGACCCTTCTCAGGTATTGCCAACCTTGACGATCTCTCCGGCCCACAGCGTTTTCTGGAGCGTCGTTTCATTTCCTGCTGCGTGGAGGCAATTCAGCAAGTGTTGGTTCAGTGGTCCAATTGGCCACCGGAACTAGTGATTTGGGTAGACTTGGATTACATGAAGCGGATTTTCCCGTATGCGCCTGCTTGTGGGGGGGGGGGGGGGGGGGGGGGGGGGGGGGCAAGCGGCGTTTCAAGGCGCGGGGAATGTGATGGAAACAACTCAGGAGCCTGCTGAGCAGCCGTTGTCAGACGCGCTACAAGAGAAGCCGCGGCTCAGTGAGCGTGCAGGGAAGCCCAATTCCAAATGGATCGGTGGTGAGTGGAGTGGACCAAGTGATCTGCCCAGGTCCAGAAGAGAGGTAGCGTGTGCGTTTTTCTTTCTTGCCAACAGCCTGCGAGCTGTCATCTATATTAGCTGGTAGAATCTGCTGCCAAGGGCATGTATTAACGGAACAAGTACCTATCAATTCTAAATCCTGTCCTCGTGAATTCTTCTTGTCGTCCCCGTCTAGTTCTTCCCCTTTCTGCTTGTTCCTCCTCCTTCCCTGAGTTCATAAGCCGCAGCCGTCGAACACCCCCATTATCCTGAGAACTTCAAATGGAAGATCAGAAATCCGTTCCCTCACTCCCTGGCACTAATTGATTTGATCCAACGGAACTGGTTATAGTTATCCCTCTTTACAGGATTATTCTGACAACTTTATGAATCAGATGCTAGTCCATTCCCTGAATATACTGGTTTTCTCCAATTCAAAATATGAAAGAAATTCTTCCAATGCAACTGAAGACACCTAATACAACAAAATCAGTTAGCAATTACTAGCACCTTTGACAGTTGAGCCTGTCATGCATCCCAACACTGTAAAGAGAGCGATTTTCACATATCAGTAAAGATGAAAAGAACAGCAAAGAACATAATATCTGTGTTGTATAGAACAGCAAAGACCTTAAAACAACAATGTTGTATTGAGGCTTGGGCATCCTTGCACGAATTGTATAAAGTACAAAAGGTACAAATGCAACCCATAATATCAGTGTTATTCACCATTTGCAGCATCATATTTAAATGGCTGTAATGTGCTCGTACAATACAACATTCTTTTGAGTTACAACATACAACAGCACATGTAGATCACTGGGCATCCCGAAGGACCTTCAAAATCAGATCAAAATTTAGGGGACTGCAAACACCAACCTAGCCAAAGCCTCAATCAACATGATCATCTACTACAGCCTGATTGTTCGAGAACAATGGTTCCCTTTTCTTGGGGAAACCAGGGGGCTCCATACCTGGCCCCCGGTACTTGATCTCAGGAGTACCCCTAAGACCAGGCTCAGCCGAAGCAGGTCGGTATTGGATTCCAGATGTCCCTGCATATCTAGTAGGGGACACATACCTTCTTGGAGCACTCCTCAACGCTCCACCCCGCAGATCCACAGCCCTAGTAGCATCAGAATAACCTCGGTCGGTAGTTCTTGTAGTGGCATCCACATAGCTTCTATCACTGGCCCTTGATGTTCCATCAACATAGCCCCGATCACTACTTCTTGCTGCGCTGTCTGCAAAGGCTCTGTCACTAGTTGGATGATTCAGAAGGCTCCTTGTTGGTGCTGTTACAGATGTGTTAAATGTCTCCTCTGGTGTCCATCCCAGAGAATCCTTCTTTTTCACATATACTTGCCAAATGCCGATCAGGAACAGGAGGAAAAGCAGTGCCGGTCCACTCCATACCACAGCATTGCTCTCTGGCTTGTACACCGGGAAGTTGGACTTATAGATGGCAATGTGGCCATCCCCAAGACCCAAGATCACCAGCTTCTCCCGGTCCGCCACAATAACAGGCTTCCCAGCTGGTTTGGTGGGCAGCACACCACCAGAACCTGCAAACACAGATTTGATGTCCTTGATGGTTGTAGCAAACAGCGGCCGAGGCGCACCGACTCTTCCATAATACTGAGACGAGGTGTTGAAGACAAGGATTTTATCATGGCTCGCCACCAAAAGGTAACCCTTGATCGTCTGTATTGCAATGGGGTTGTCAATCTCAGATTTCTTGATGGCACTGACCCGGCATTTGAGGCTGGAAACGTCACCAAGCAGCAGGACATGCACGAGATCACCAGCTTCGGTGAAGCCGTAGGCCTTGAATCGCTCAGATGGGTCGAAAGAGTAGGCCCTGACGCTGGTGCCATTGAGCGCTTCAGCAAGTCCCTCACAGGGCGTCTCGCGGACGGACATGGAGCGGAGGTCGAGGGAGGCAGCTCCGGCCTCGGTGAGGAAGAGGAGGCGCTGCTTGACAAAGGCGAGAGGCGTGGACGAGGCGATGGCGGTGCCGTAGAGCGTGCCGTTCTCGGTGAAGACGCGGATGCGGCCGCCGGCGTCGCAGGAGAGCACGTAGCGCGCGCGTCCGGCGTGGTGGGCCTCGAGGTGGACGACGGGGGCGGCGTCGAGGCCGCGGACGAGGAGGCGGGAGGAGGTGGTGGCGAGGGTGAGCCAGTCGTCGCCGTGCGGGGACGACTCGATGAGGCGGTGCGCGGCGATGGAGCCGTCGGCGTGGCCCGTGAAGAGGAGGCAGTCGGTGCGGCGCGGCGAGAGGTAGGCGAGGAGCGCGGTGACGCGAGACTGGCCGCCTCCTCCGGCGGCGGCCTCGAGCTCGAGCAGCGCGTCACCCGCGGCGGAGAAGACGAAGACGCGGGCCGCGGGAGTCCCCGACGGCGAAGTACTTGGTGAGCCCGTCGGCGTCCTCGTACGGCAGCGCGGCCGCCGCCGCGGCGTACGCGCCCTCCCCGAGCCGTGCGGCCGCCGCGAAGTGGAAGCGCTCGGACCAGACGGGGCGGCGCTTGGTGACCGCCACGCCCTGCCGGGAGCGCCGGTCCCCGACGGCCGCCGCCGGGGCGGCCGGCGGCGGGGGATCCGGGTCCGCGGATCTGGCGAGCGCGGACTCGAGCGCGTGGACGGACCTCGCGAGCGACTCCGCCAGCTCCTCCAGCCTCGCGAGCTGTGCCGCGTGCCGCTCCAGCAGCACGGCCTCGGCCGCCGCCGCCTCCGGCGCCGCGGCCAGCACCGGCGCTTCCTCCGACGCGGCGGCGAGCGGGAGGAGGAGGAGGAGGGCGGCGACGCGGTGGGGCATGGCTGTCAGTGGCGGTGAGCGGGAGGCCGTGTAGGGTTTAGAGTAGCTAAAGGCTGGAGCTGGATTGAGGGATCTGGACTGGGGGAAAGTGGCATCGAATTGGGGTGCGGCTGGGACCCACTTGTCAGCGAGGTGCTACGCACCGGCGGGCTATCAGCTATGCATCGCGTCGCGCGTGCGGCGTGCTGGAACCGGAAGAAGGGCGTTGACTGTCAGCTGCTGTGGGCCCAGGATGTCAGTGGGACGAGTGTTTGCTTGGCGTCAAATAGTTCTTCAGTTTTTTTCTTATTTTTTTATACAGTGTGCACACGTCCAACATGCACGCACATTCGCCCCTATGAACATACGTACGTAAACTCTACCCTTACGAGCACGTTACTGCCTAAACTTGATATAGCTCGTGTTTAGTTCTCAAAAAATTTTCCAAAAAGTGCTACAGTAGTCATCATATCGAATCTTGCGATACGTGCATGGAGCATTAAATATAGACAAAAAAAACTAATTGCACAGTTTGGTTGGAAATCACGAGACGAACGTTTTGAGCCTAATTAGTCCATGATTGAACACTAATTGCCAAATAAAAACAAAAGTACTACAATAACCAAATTCCCAAATTTCGCGAACTAAACACAGTCATACTAGAAAAATGGCACAAAGGCTTTATGACATCACATTTGTTAACCTACATTTTTTTTGAAACGAGTTTTACATACGTATCTTGCTTTGGAACTTCTTTCAGGCAAGGGTGTTCCGATTTTGCAGTGAATGGCTCTGAAGCCATCACATTTTATTTATGTTTTACTCATTTGTAAAATTTAAAAATCTATAATTTATTTCTTTGACGATCAAACATCCCCATATAAGTTAATATTAAGAATAATGTGATAGTATCCAATTAAGTCTGTATTAAATTATAAAATATAATTTGGTAGATTTTTTCACTGTGAAGCACAGAAATATTTACTCATAAATTTATTATATAATTAATTTTCAACTATTCATATGTTGATAGAGTTAGATATTGAGTTACGTGATCTTATTTGAGGACACATAAAATATGTAATTTTAATCTCCGATTACAGTTAGCAAGGAGTTAGTTGTGTCATGTCAAAGATTGATATGTCCATTGATGATTATGATGGAGACCTCTCTCGATTCTCACAGGACAACCCTCATCGAGGATTACCCTGGTATATACGTACAATTTGAAGATACATTCATTTAGATTAGATTTATAACAAAGTTTAGTTTGTGGTCTGATTAGTTAAACCATCAGCTAATCCATGATGTAATAATAAA